>NC_134353.1:501556719-501821719 GCF_048569485.1 Anomaloglossus baeobatrachus
ATGGATATGGAAGAATCTGGGAGCACAAGGCTCTACTTTGGCCATAGAAACAGAGCTTCAGACCTTCTCTTCTACAAAGAGACTGTATATTGAGCAGCTGAAAGGGAAGGTGACCATCACAAATTTGATTATAGCATTAGGTTGTGTTGTGCTGGGACTTAAAGGACAAGAAAGATCAGAAGCAAGGTAAAGTTCAGCAAGGTTTGTTCTTTAAACCAAAGTGTAGCGGTGGAGACTCAGTGGTGGACCTGGGGATGATGAGTACAGAACATTTTTTTTTTCTATGAAATTTTGCCCATGGAGTAAGGTTTCTTGAAGGGGGACAACCTATATAAGTATGTCTTTCAAATATCCAGCATGCCATACTAATAGCACAAGTGATACTTCAATCTATAAAAATGATACAAACATAGGTTGAAGGGCAAGTGGCCAGGTGTGCTTTCTCGATTTCGGCCAGCAGTCAGTGACGTCAGGATTTATATCTGTATTAAACTGTATGACAGTCAGCCATGATAAATCAGTTTCCCCTTCTTCTCAAATCACAGACAATAAAAGGTTTAGCAGTGAAAGCCATTCATCATAATAAAGACCACAGACTTTGTAGTCATCAATTTCACTCACATGCTTAATACACTGGAGAGAGTGTTAGAGTTTTAGCAAAAGGGAAAAAAGCAACCACGAAGGAAGATTGAACAGGAATAATTACAAAGGTCAAACAAAGAAATCCTTTAGGAAGCAAGTTTTACCTTGTGGTACAAAAACGCCCATCACAAACCTAATATGACTGTGAAAAATAGCTTTATCCTCATAACGTACCTTGTGACCTTAACTATATTGCAAATAAATAGTCTGTTCATATTTATATATTGAAAAATATGTAATACATACTGTATATAGAATATTTACATAGCATCTGTTAGTGCTGCATATATCACAAAATCGTCCTACCTATTATACACAATACTACAGACCTCTTTAATAAGTTTAAAGAATAAATGAAGCCTGTGCCAGGAAATATAATGGGACGAGTCATTTGGCCAGTAGGTACTGTATAAGAGTCAACACCTACCTATAAATTACTTAGTGATGTTCATGAAATAAGTGAGGTGTGACAGTATAAGGTAGTTAGTGACGTGGCTTTTATCGACCAGACAGAAAACAAGCAATTAAAATTGTCAGTCGCTCCAGTAAAACCAATTAAGGCAACAAAATAGATTTGGCTGTTGACTGGAACGCTCAAACTTTGCTTCATAATCCAAGCGCTAGAACATTCGAAATTGAAATGTATATTTTATGTCAAGAGAGTTTATGGTTTTACCTTTTTTTTCTGTAAAGATAGTGTAAAAATCAAAACATTTTTATATAATAAAACATTTAAACATACTAGGAATAGATTTAAACTTTAAAGAATGTGAAATGGCACTATGTGTTTTTTAAACATTTAACCTAAGGGTAGTAGTTTTGGCTCCTGGGACACTCGGCATACAACTGATCTTGCTGGGAAAAGCCAGCTTCCCAATCAGTTGAATGATGGTTGTCTTATTATGCATAATTAGGCCAGTTTTCATTTCAGAATCCTAAAAGAAGGCTGCATGATAATTCTTGCAGCTGTTTCAATCCAACTGCAACAATTTATTGTTTTTTGTTTCTTTTGTTTGTTTTTTTTGTTGTTGTTTTTTGCATACCGCTTTATTGATATGTAGAACAAACTATGCTTTGTGCCAGCTCATTACAGTACTTTGCTCTGCAATCAGCTGGGCAGCTCAAAGTACGCAGGAGCAGGAGCGCAATGAAGGGATCTGTATGAATGACATAGAAAGCGTTATGCATATGGGGCTGGGCAGGAGGACGTCGATCGCACAAGATGAATGAGGCACCAGACCAAGAGCAGCAACACCCATCGGACCGGACTGCCTCCTAGGGGAGTATTATAAAGGTGTTTTTATGTTATACAGAGCAGCCTGAGCTCTTATATACAGCATTCCAGAATATTGAATATAAGAGCTCACTGGTGGTGGCAGCAGCTTATAGTTGAAAAACCTGGTCACAGGTTCCCTTTAAATTGATTTAGTTAGTTTGACAGCATAAAAATACACAAGTTTGTAATTTACTTGATTTTTCTATGTACCGCCATTCTCCTGCAATGAGAACTTTTATCTTACATAGTGTAAAGATTTGTTTTTGTAATATAAAGTACTTAATTATTACACCTGCATTTGGGACTCAATAATTGGCTAATGAGAGCATAAATAGAGGGGTTATCTATCATTTAACATCCCCTTGAGAAAGCAGCATTTGAATTGTGCGTTGGGGTATGGACATCTTTTTTGGGGTAATTATAGAAATGCTTATTATATCTGTGATCATGTCTGTAGTATTATAACTATATATATATATATAGGTGTGCTAATCCACATATATTTTTTACTGATGGCTGATAGCTTATGAATTATATTTATTTATACCTATGTGTATAACTATGCATAAGCGTTTATTTGTCGGTATTTTTACAAATATTTATTATACCTGTGATTATGTTATCAGTATTATAACACTACAGATAGATATACTTAGGCATATGCACCTTATATAATTGATTTTTGGTCTATTTATTGTATATAAACCTATATGTAAAATAATGTATAAGGGGGGATTTTTGCACAAGATATATGACTATGGTCCATTATTTGTATACACCTATATGAATTTTTGGAGTGTTTTTCAGTTATCTTATTGACACAGATCTGGGATGCTATATCACTATATATATTCTTATACCCTTATCTATATATGTCCAATTTTTCAATTTGTATTTCCCTAATTGATGTTAGTCTTTTATATATAATAATAAAAATATGTTTCTCCTTTGAAAGTCTCACTTCAGGGAGATAGAAGACAAACTCTGGTGCCACCTAATAGAGGTGGCAATCATAGAAGTGACAGTGACCCTCTAACGAATCTTGCCGTATGACTTAGGATTTATGCCAGATCAGAACCTCAATTTTCAGACGCAGTGTTTCAGGATGGTTGTCCCTCGTCAATACAAAGTATGAGATCTGATCTGGCTGTATGAGAGGGTAAAACATAGTCTAAAGGATTGCTACCTCCAGGAGTTGGCACCAGAGTTCGTCTTCTTTCTCCCTGAAGAGACAATATTTCCAGAGAAACATCGTGGCTTAAAAGTCTCCTCACTGGCATGCTGGAATGGTGTGTCAGTCTCCGTAAGGAGAATAGTTTCCCCTTTAGACTCTTTTGAAAGTGTGGCACATTTTTTGTAGGGTAAACTTTTAAGGTATTGTGGAAAGAAGGGACTTCTGGCGAGAACTGTCACTCATGAAGGAGTGCTCACCCCGTCTTCCAAGCAACCACGAAGTAAGGAAACTGCATAGTTTCACAAAATAAAATAAGTACCAGTTAAAAAAACAGCATCAACAATTCTTCTAAAGGAAAAGGGATGTGTTTTATACGTACATGAGGAAAAGCAATGGGTTCCAATTCATGTCCAATCAGATGTATTGTATTACTTAATATTTTCCAAATCCCACCATATGTATCCAATTAAAATGTCTTACTTAGCTTAAATTATGCAATTTAATTGTAATTTATATAATTTCTAAACAAATGAAGGACAAGGCATCAAAAACAAATTTCAATTAAATACATTAAAGCTCTGGGTGATTAGTTTTTCAGACAATAGAAGATGAGCAAAATATCCAAGGGTAAAAAGGGCAGACCAGACAATAGTAACCAAAAACAATACCATATGCCTTTAGAACAATATATTAAGGAGATTCTGCAAATAAATGAAAAAGCTGCACACAGCCAGGTATATAGCTAAATTAAGTAAATAAAGTATACAGATCCATTCATTCCAGACACTCAGTGCTGTGTCTCCTATCCTCCATACTGGTCTCCTGGTCGCTAGTCCAGGGGTGGACATATCAATTGGGCAATCTGTGCAGCCGTACAGGAGCCCAAGAGGTAAGGGGATCCTTATCTACCTCTAAACTAGGCCGAATTGTGCATTATGACTAATGTTTGGTCTGCAAAGGGGCCCATATAATATTTTTGCACAGAGGCCCTTTCCTGTATGTGTCCACCAGTGGTCTAGCCTGTATAAAATTGTAGAAAAATCTCTTCAGACAGAATTGTGAAGTGGTGGTAAAGCAAGGCCTAGCGTGGTTATTAGATGCCTATTCTAGTGTTAAGGCGGGATTCATATCTATTATACCTTATTGCATATCTTGTGGGTATGTTATAACTATCTATGATGAGACTATTCAATGTATCTCTGTATCAACATGATTGACATGTCAATATAATATGGCCAGCTATGCCCGCACTCTGCAATTTTTATTCTGGGGTTGATATTGATATGGCAAAAGAAATGTCTGTCTAGTAGACAACGATTCCAGTCCTAGAAACTTAATTATCAAGAATAGCATCAGAATAATTAAGTATCTGCACTAATTAAAAGCTTCACTATTTCTTTATTCCTATATTCTCCACTAAGTACCTATAAAGGGGTTTGTCACATTTTGCGAAAAAAAAATTTTTTAGACAGTTAATTCATGTATTTTGGGTTATTTTTGCAGTTGGGCTGTATTATAAATTGTGCACTTTATATTTTTATAAACGTCTTGTTTCCCAGCATATTCAACTTTAATATGGTATGTGACAATAAATCAGCAGAGAGAGCTCATAAAAAGACAGATGAATATGTTACAAATATTCCTGATAGACCGTCAGAACGAGCTCGCTGATGGATTCTCAGTAAGAAGTCGGCCATTTTCCTCCTTAGTGCAGTTTTCCTCACAAACTGAGCAGCACTTCTGTTTATAAAATGGCTGCTGGTGGAGCATGTGATTAGATCAGCCCACCACCCTCCTGTAATAGGAAAGTAGCTTTCCCATGTGAGGTGTTTTATGTGGTGATACGAGTCCTATTCATTTTTGTATTTGTTCCTTTTATTGTTTATTTTTTGGCATTTATCACCTGTTTTTCTCATTTATGCATTTGTAGTACCATCAGAGAGGCATCTGCTTGGCTACAAAGTTATTCTACAGCAGAACAACAACCCCCATATATACCGTCATTAAGAACTATCTTCAGTGTAAAGAAGAACAAAGTCCTGGAACTGAAGCTATCACCCCCACAGAAGCCTCATCTCAACATCATCGAGTCAGTGTGAGATTACATGAAGAGACAGAAGGATTTGTATAAGCCCCATACACAGATCTGTGGTTAGCGCTCAAAGATGTTTAGAACAACCTCTCTGCCAAGCTCCTTCAAAAATCTGTGTACCTAGAAGAATTAATGCTTTGTTGATGTTTTTATACTGTTTTAAAGACAAAAATGTTGATTTCAAATATTGATTTGATTTAAATTTCTTATTTATTCATTCACTTTGCATTTTGTAAATTGCTAAAAACTATGAGCATTTCTATTTTGAAAGCTTTCGACTGTATATACAGCATGTATATATAAATATTAGGCAAATGTTATAAAACAAAATATATATATATATATATGTGCCGCCCCCGTGCCATCAGCCGGGCTGCTCGTATCTGGATCCGCGGTGGCTCGAGGGGTGTCCGGACTCGCCACTCAAATGAAGGGGGTATTTACAGGGGATTGTGTTTAGAGTTCGTGATGCCACCCGTGGTGTGTGGTAATGTGGAGTAACACCGCTACCATTGGGAATTCCCCGGGACGATGGAATGGGGCTGCCAGGTGTTAGAACCCTCCACGGGTAGGGGGAATGCCCCGGGACTCGGTGATGGTGTCCGGGGAGTGCTGTTGGTTGCGAAGGGGGTCACTTTTGTACTCACGCAGTCCAGTAAACTGACACAGACAACTGGATAAACCAAAGTTCTGGATACCGCAGCCGCTGAGGGGAGCTAGTTCGGGTCCCGTCCCCAGTGGTGCTGCCTGGTGATCCGTGACCTTCCTCCTGGCACTAAGTTCACTTCTCTGTTGGTCCCGGTAGTATGAAACTAGTCGGGTCCTGCTCCCCAGTATGGCAAACTGTGGGAGCTTGCTCTCAGGGTTCATGCTTGGGATTTTCTGGACCGTTTTTGTGGAAAGTCCTATCCCCCTCCTTGCGCTAGTACCCCGATTTTGGAGCGGGTGGAGAGCGGATTTTGAAGGCTCCATTCTTGTCGGGTAAATTGTCAGGTTGCCTGAAAATATTCCTTGTCCTAGGGTCCACGTACCCCATCGTGCCCTGGTCCCAGCCCAGTGATGGTACAAGGTCGCCGGCTGTTCTCCTCGACAGTTCCGCGCCCCTTGTCATGATCCCCTGCGACCGGGGTCCAGCTCCTACCAGGTCCAGACCACCGTCTGCTACCTAGGTGTCTCCAAGGAGCCCAGCTCCTGACCTCCTCTCTCCTGACCTCCTCTCTCCTTCACTTCCCACACTCCACTCTCCACTGACTGACACTTCTGACTTCCCCTTACCAACCCCCCAAGTGGGCGACCCTATCCCACTCAGGCCGTCCAATAGTGTTTCTGGTGGGTGTGCTGCGGAGTGTACCTTAGGACTTTAATCAGCTGATGTAGGCAACATCATGTAGTTGGAGACCCACAACCAAGGAGGAGGCGGATATTGCTGTTGCTATTGTTTTATAAAATTTACCTCATTAATTTATTTCATTTTATGTGCTTCCATGGCTGAGCAGCTTCATGCAAACATTACCAATCATAATGCCAAGTTTTAGATGAAAAAGTATAAAGCATGCAGCAACTGGACTCTGGAACATTGGAAACATTCTGTTCAGTGACAAATCACGCTGGTCTATATAAGGGAGTCTGATGGACAAGTCAGGACCTGTTGAGATTTGGTTCGGCGGGTGCAGCCGGACTTTAGATAACGTTTGGTTCTGGACCCGGACTTCATCTGAACCCCAATGGAAGTCACTGATTGGGTAGTTCAGGTCTCTGCCCACATTTATCCAGCCATAAACAGTACACTTCCGGAGGAGGGTGAATAAGCTTTTTAACTTTTTTTTTGGTGCACACTACATCCGATAACGCTCTTGTTACCCCCAATGCGAGTTATTCAAATGTCGCAAGTAGCTAGCACTGGGCTGAGCACAGAGTGTACCCGAGCACAGCGACACTCGAGCGAGTGCTTAGCATACGTAAGGTAACCAAACTATGAACTCAAACACCAATTTTTGTAAAGTCCGTGTTCAGTATGAACACCGAACTTTACTTTTCCGGTTCGCTCATCCCTCTTCACAAATGCTCTTTTACATGAATTGCAAAAAGTCATGATAAAGGTTTTGATTAACTGAAACGTTGCAAACTTTTTTTCACCTTAAAATCTGGAGTACTGCCTGTGCTTTTCTATGGATCTATAATATACCATTTTGGATGGTTATGGTGAGGCCAGTGCTTTTTTAAATGATGGTGTCTATTTTTGTCTAGATAGATATATAGATAGATAGAACAAAAAGAGAAACAGTCGCAAGTAAAATGGCAAAAATATAAACTACTAATTAAAAGGTTTTTAGAGGTGTTTAGAATATTAAAATTGCCATTGTAATACCAGCCCAGCGCCACGTCACAGCAACCTCTTTTGCTTGGTCCTACTCTATACTGCATCTGTCTGGGCTCCTGAAAAACCTACATATAAGATCAGCGAGTAACCATGGAAGTTAAAAACACACGAGGCTAACGGGCAAGATGGGGGTTGAAGTGCAAAGCCAGTCTATAGGACATCACTCCATCTAATATATAAAGCTGAGTGTGTGTGTGTTTGTGTGTGTGTCCGCTAAAAGAATCCGCTCCGTCGCATTTACAATCACGCAATTTTGCACAGACGGCTCATGTGACCCAGGGAACGTCGTAGACCATGCTTTGACAGGAAAATTTAACCCCACGCTTTACAGTTACTCTCCAAAAATCATGCCTCCATTAAAGTGAACGGAGCCTGGAACTACAGTTTATTAATAGCAGCTGTGATTAGTTGCTATAGGAACAAAGGACAGTGTTAGTATAAGAAGGTTGTGACGTAATATGATGTCAGTGGGGAGACGGATAGAGAGAGACAGAGAGACAGACAGACAGGGAAAGAGACAGAGACAGAGATAGAGACAGACAGAGAGACAGACAGAGAGACAGACAGAGAGACAGACAGAGAAAGGGACAGAGACAGAGATAGAGACAAACAGAGAGACAGACAGAGACACAGACGGAAACAGACAGAGAGACAGACAGAGACAGACAGTAAAAGAGACAGACAGACAGATGGGGAAAGAGACAGATGGAGAAAGATACAGACGGGGAAAGAGACAGACGGGGAAAGAGACAGACCTGGAAAGAGACAGACCTGGATAGAGATAGAATTGGACAGAGACAGACCTGGAAAGAGACATACCTGGAAAGAGACATACCTGGAAAGAGACAAAGACAGACAGGGAAGGAGACACAGCGGGAAAGAGACACACCGTGAAAAAGACAGACCGGGCAAGAGACAGACCGGGCAAGAGACAGACCGAGCAAGAGACAGACTGGGAAAGAGAGAGACAGACAGACACAGACATAGAGAAAGACACAAAGATAGAAAGAGACAGACACAGAGATAGAGAGACAGATAGACACAGAGCCACAGAGATAGATACAGATAGACTGATACAAAGACAGACAGAGAGATAGAAACAGACAGAGACATAGACACAGACAGACAAGGAAAAAGACAGACAGAGAGACAGACAGACAGCGACACACAGACAAAGACTGGGAGAGAGACAGAGAGACAGTTACTATCCCAGGCAACGCCCGGGTACTACAGCTAGTACTAAATATAATGAAAAAAGAGAGGACTGGCAGCACTTCCTAATGTGAATAGGTGCATACCTGTTCATGATGCAAATGCAAAATATAACAAAGAGAAAAACAGCCGCACACTATAATGGCAAAAAGATAAACTACTAATGATGAGGTTTTTAGAGGTGTTTAGAATATTAAAATGGCCATTGTAATACCAGTTGAGCAACCACGTCATGGCAACCTCCTTTGCTGTGTCCTACTCTGTACTGTATCTATCTGGACTCCTAAAAACCTTCATATAAGATAAGCGAGTAACCATGGAAGTTAAAAACACATGAGGCTAATGGGCAAGGTGGGGGCTGGAATGCAAAGCCAGTCTATAGGACATCACTCCATACATATAATGAAAAAAGAGAGGACTGGCAACACTTCCTAATGTGAATAGGTGCATATCTGTTCATGAAGCAAAATATAACAAAGAGAAAAACAGTCGCACACCATAATGACAAAAATATAAACTATTAATGAAAAGGTTTTTAAAGGTGCTTAGACTACTAAAATGGCCATTGTAATACCAGTGCCACGTCACAACAGCCTACTTTGCTGGGTCATTGAATGATAGACAGATAGATATTAGATAAATAGATTTAGAGATAGATAGATAGAGAGATACATAGATAATAAACAGATTTCGAAAGATAGATAGATAGATAGATAGATAGATAGATAGATAGATAGATAGATAGAGGGATAAAAGAGAAACACACATACTGTAGATTCATATATAGATATATTTCCCTTTTCACTGAGGACATACAAATGACAGCTACTGAAGAGCTGGTGTGAAATGTTTATTTAGCCAATATAGATATTACCTCATAAAGAACAATCACCTCTATGGTATTATAAAAGTGAAAGGTACAGTATTTAGCTGTGTGTAATGATCATCAAATATGGGTCATAAAAGCCACAGGTCATATGAGAGGCCACTGTTCTAAAATAAATGGTCATTACAGAGCTGCAGTACCTTGGCTCTTTCCCAGAGGGTATATCAGGGTTAAAGAGAACAGATCATCATCTAGTATGTTAAACTTTTTTTTCCCATCTACGTGCATTGCATTTTATAGCAATCTTACCCTTACATTTGTAAACTGTAGCCTGTCTTGCTTTTTGATGCTTGCCAACAAAAAGTAGGTACAGTACAAAAATGTATTTTACATTTTTAAGTCTTAACCGGAATCCGTCACTGGAATATGCTGCGCTATTTGAAGACGTTTTATTATGGGAAAACATCTGCTTTGCCCCAAAACTAAAACTTAACCCCAAAACTAAAAATATTGGTGTTGATTTACTAAGCTAAGTGTGCCACAAATCTGGTGTATAATAAATGTGACTTGCGCCACATTTATTATGTATTTTAAACACTTTTAACCCTCTTGCAGCAAATAACTGATTAGAGGTGGCTGGGAGGTGGCAAAGAAAGAGTTAATTCAATGGGGTTAATGCAGGAACTAAGAGATAAAAGAAAGCAGGTCTTATCCAATGTATAGAAATGATCGGCAAAGATGACTTGCTCACCTTGTACGGTTGTGATCACCCCAATACGAAAATACGCTTGGTATGAAAACAGCTACTTCAGACTTCACAAGACCAGAGGTCATAATTTGTGGAGATAAAAAGGAATAAAACGAGTTAAACCTGACTTGTATTAAGGAAGAGGTGTGGAACACTTCGAATGGCACCCACAATAAATTGCAGTACTAATATCTGTTCCTCATGGTCGCATTGTTTTCACATCTACAGGAGCATGGATTTAACCACTTTTATTCCTTTTTGTCTCTGCAAGTTACCGGGGTTGAGTTAACCTCTTTCAATTTGCCTCATTTGTGCCTATGGATCATAGGAAAAGGGTACCACTTGGTAGCCCCTCATTAACACAAAGCAGAGAGCTTGATGTCCTAAGCCCATGACTGTATGAGTTGGTGCCCAAACATTTTTTTACCACAACTAATGTCAAAGATAATTAAAAACATGCAAACAAGCAGTAATACAAGTAACATAATAGCATAAAATCTCATCTCAAATCTAATATATAAAGCTGAGTGTGTGTGTGTGTGTGTGTGTGTGTGTGTGTGTGTGTGTGTGTGTGTGTACGTTTGTGCGCGTATGTCTGCTAAAGGAATCCGCACAGTCGTATTTACAATCAAGACATTTTGCACAGACACCCTATGTAACTCAGGGAATGTCATAGACTATGTTTTGACGGGAAAATTTAACCCCACGCTTTACAGTTACTCTCCAAAAAACCTGCCTCCATTAAAGTCAATGGAGCTGTGAGCTACATGTTATTATTAGGAGCGGTAATTGGTTGCTATGGGAACAAAATAAATTGTTAGTATAGGAAGCTTATGTGTGAGGTAATAAGATGTCGGTGGGGAGATGGATAGAGACAGAGAGACATAGAGAGACAGACAGACAGAGTAAGAGGCAGACAGAGAAAGAGACAGACAGAGACAGACAGACAGAGAAAGAGACAGGCAGACAGGGAAAGAGACAGGCACAGAAAGACAGGGAAAGAAACAGACAGAGAGACAAACAGAGACCGACAGGGAAAGAAACAAACAGACAGGGAAAGAGACAGGCAGACAGGGAAAGACAGGCTCAGACAGACAGGAAAAAGACAGGCAGACAGGGAAAGAGACAGACAGAGAGACAGACAGGGAAAGAGACAGACAGACACAGACAGACAGGGAAAAAGACAGGCAGACAGGGAAAGAGACAGGCACAGAAAGACAGGGAAAGAGACAGACAGAGAGACAAACAGAGACAGACAGGGAAAGAGACAAACAGACAGTGAAAGAGACAGGCACAGACAGACAGGAAAAAGACAGGCAGACAGGGAAAAAGACAGAGAGACAGACAGAGACATACAGGGAAAGAGACAGACAGGGAAAGTATCAGACAGAGAGACAGACAGAGACAGAGAAAGAGACAGAGACAGAGAAAGAGACAGTGAAAGTGACAGGGAAAGAGACAGAGACAGGGAAAGACAGAGACAGGGAAAGGGACAAAAACATGGAAAGAGACAGACAAGGAAAGACAGGGAAAGAGACAGGGAAAGAGACAAGGAAAGAGTCGGAGATAGCAAAAGAGACAGAGACAGACGGGGAACAAGACAGACGGGGAATGAGACAGATGGGGAATGAGACAGATGGGGAAAGAGACAGATGGTTAAAGAGACTGACAGACAGACACACTCAAATACTTTTTCTATGCAAAACAAAAGACCTTTTTCTCTCAAATATTGTTCAGAAATTTTACAAATCTGTTTAGGCTCAGTGCGTATGATCTGAATGCCCCTTACCTCTGATCATGCGCACTATGAAGCCGGATGTACATGTCCCGGCTTCAGAGAGGTCTAATGCACATGATCAGAAGTGCCAGGGAAGCACACTGGGCCTAAACCTGGTGTCTGATGTGGTGATAACGGACAAAGGATGCTGGGCAATGGGCATTGAATAGCATGTTAGCACGCCCTTGTGGGCAGGCTAATATGCTAATAGGGTGGGCAAGTTGGGGAAAACTAAAGGCCTTGCGACTTGTCCCTGCACTTATTAGCATATCCTAAATGATCTTTACTAATCCTTTTTCTAAAGATCTCATTATCTATGCTGCTGTAGGCTGGGACAGTTAGGCAGGGATTTTAAATATGCACTCAGAACTGCTTGTTGTTCTGGGTGCATATTGGACCTGACATTTTCACTTTAAGTGGTTAAGATCTCTTCTCTGCACCTGAACTTGGCTTCATTTTTAATTTTCCTCCTTGTTTTAATACATGCATTGACATTTATTTTATATGTATATATATATATATATATATATATATATATATATATATATATTTATATAGTTATATATAGTATATGTATATATATGTATGCATACAGGACCTAGAAAAATACTGAAAGTGATATAGTATTGTAAAAAAGGACAACTGATCAAAATTTACAATAGTTAGCAGGATTGGTAGCGCTATAGATCACAGAGAATGAAAAAGGATAAGACACTCAAAAAAGATATAGTAGCTAGCTGAGAAATTCAGAGAAATAGCCGGAGAGAAAAGCAAAAAGATTATAGAAATTGTTCATAATTCCCAGTCTAAAGGCCTCTTCCTGAGTTTTCTTGAAATTTCCTTGGAGTATCTTGCTTTTAAAACGTTGGATCAAATTCTGATATCCCATAGGAGAGCAATAATTTTCTTCATTAAATTCCTTAATTGAATATCCATCCAGATCATTCTGCACACCTTTTGTCACTTTTAGCTCTTAACTTTATATAATGCTACTACTATTTTTCATATGAGGGTGAGCAAGTATAGTCCTAAGCATAAGGTTAGTTGCCCACATTTAAATTAGGACTCACAAGTGCAGTATAGAAAAATGTATTTTACTGTAAGTAACATTTTTTATGACCTCAGCAGACCTGTGAAGTACCCTATGCTATTGCCTGCACAAGCACAGCAGCTCACCTAGTGGTGTAACGTGAAGCTCGTGAGACCCAAACCAAAATCTTCATTAACGTCTACATCTATCATAGATCTTTAACAGTACTGGTCTTCTCATATGGTGTGAACTGCAACCCCTGCATCCACTATAATTACGCCCCTGAGTGGAATTGCCTATGTAAACAGTGTAGAAGTTTCATGCTTATGACCGGTAAAAAGCACTTCGCCTTTAAGAGATAGTGCTCCCTGTTTCCTGTGTACTAAGGACTGACCGGCTCAGCCGGTGCCTCCCCTCTGAACTGAGAGCTTTTCGATTAACCCGGCCAAAAAGTGCGGGAAAGAGAGGAGAGGCATAAAAGCTTGACAAGACTGGTTGTGCCTGTGTGTGCAGAAAGAGAGAGATAGACTCTGCTTGTTTGGAGTCTGCGAACGATGGTGTCGGAAGAGGTACAATGCCAGCTGCGAGAGACTTACCGTAAGCCAAACTGTGAGAGTTCCCTGGTTGCCGTTGAACGAGTACTGAATCGAGGAGAAGACACTCCCAAGGCCAGCAAATGAAAATCGAGGAAAAGACAACATCCAGAGAAGAACAGAGATTCTAGGCCAGTGTTAGAAGAAAAGCTCCCCCCTGCCCTGCAGGAAGAAGTGCACACCGACGACCTTTACGTAACCAAAACCCCAGGATTTTAGTGATCTCCCTTCAGCGTTACCAACCATGAGTCTTTATCTTTGTGTGCACTTTGTAGGGTGTACCATAGTCCTCAGTAGCCAGAGTGTGGCATACATGTGGCCCTGTTAGCGGAGGCCAGCTAACTCGGAGCATATCGTAGTTTTTAATTTACTTTGCTTGTTTCGGACATAAATTATAGTGTTTGTGATAGTTGGAGTGACGCACTATTGGCAAGTCTCAGCTAGTATCTGAAGCTGGTAAAGTTTCTCTGTTTCCACATAATATTACCCTATTTGCTTTTACAACTTGCTTGTAAGTAAAGCATATCCTTTTTTCTGCTACCTCATCTTGTGATAAGATTATTATATCTTATATTATATAAGTATAAGATGGTTGTCAGCTCTGGGACTCTTACCACTGAAATATGCTACAGAATGTGGCAAAATCACTCACTACCGCCATCCTCCCATCTGCAGCTTCGGATTCATTATTATGATCTCCAATGCTGTCTTTACCATGCTTGCACTTACTCATATTCTGTTGGATTGTCAGAGTATGCCAATTCTTATCCTAGCCTAGGGCAATTGACAACGGTGCATGGGTATCCAGTTTCTGATGAATCGCTGTATGCTTTCCTGGTGTGATTTGGAAATTTTATTTGCATTTGAATATTTCCTTCATTTTCTTTATTTCCTCCTGAGCACATTTTGTCTATACCTCTGTTAGTGATTGCTCTAAGTTTGTTTTTAGTTTTCCCCTAGTATGTCTTTCTGTGTGGGAATAACCACTCCAGTCCTGATCCTCTCCTAGTTTCTTAGTGAGGGAGTATTAGACTTAGGGCTGATCAGGAGTCAGGGCTATGCTGGCGGTCCAGACTTCTTCACCTTCAGAAGTAACTCTGGGATAAAGGACAGTTAGGGCCTGCTAGCAGTTTAGGAGCCCCTCTTCCAGCTACTACATACCCTCGTGACAACTACATTGCTATTGCCAAGATACTACTCAAATCCTCTGCTAATATTCACATTTCATGATGACTTGCACACCATCAAGGCACCCAGTGTCAGAGGCAGCAAAACAACCACAAACATCTTTGAACCTCCACCGTATTTGACTATAGTTACTGTGCTCTTTTCTTTAAAGGTCTCATTCTTTTTATTTCTAGGCCTCATTCTGTTTTCAGTAAACTGTAGAATGATGTGTTTTACCCAAAAGCTCTATCTTGGTCTCATCTCATCGCAAGTATTTTAGCTTACGTACATTTTGGGAATCTGCAATCTAGCTTTTTAATTTCTCTGTGTGAGCAGTGGGGTCCTCCTGGGTCTCCTGCCATAGCATTTAATTTTATTCAAATGTTGTCGGATAGTTTGCGCTGACACTGATGCACCCTAAGCCTGCAGGACAGTTTGGATTTCTTTGGAACTTGATTGGGGTTACTTATCCACCATCCAGACAGGGAATTTCAGGGGAAATTAGCTACAGGGCCATGAGTTGTAAACTTCTTCATTATGTTGCGCACCATGGACAAAGAACCATCAATATCTTTGGAGATGGACTTGTAACCTTAACATTGTTGATATTTTTTAGCAATTTTAGTTATCAAGTCCATACTCTGGTCTCCTCTTTCTGTTCTCCATGCTTAGTCTGGAACACACAAAGACACCCAATGTAGAGACTGAGTCAACGTCTCCCCTTTTTATGTGATTTCAGGTGTGATTTTTATTTTGCCCACACCTGTGGCTTGAGACAGGTGAGTTTGAATGAGCATCACATGCTTGAAACAGAGTTGTTTACCCTCAATTTTAGAAGGGTACCAACAACCTTGTCTGCCCCATTTTCTTATTGGTGGGTTGACATTATGTCCAATTTGCCTTTTTTTCCCTCTGTGTTTTTGTGTTGTTCCAAAGCACACAAAGGAAATAAACGTGCTTAACAAAACGTGTAATTGCAATAATTTACAGGGATAAATTCTTCATTCTATGGAACAATTTTGAAGGTGTGAACATATTTGGCCATAATTGTATTATTATTGGATATATTTAAATCTAGACTTCAGACGTACTTGTTTAGCTTGGCATTTAAAGACTATATATTGTCACATTGCGATACCTACACTAATGTGACAAGGATATCACAAAATAGACATAGTTGGATTTTTTGCAACTGCTGACGCAATGTAAATCAAGAAAATACAGTCGTGTGATGGCTGTGGCGGCCAAATTCAGCATGTAGGCCCAGTCTAGGCTTAGTCCTGGGGTCAAACCTCACCACAGACAACATCTGCAAGGAGTTTGTATGTTTTCCTCTTGTTTATGTGGGTTTCCTCCAGGTTCTACTGTTTCCTCCCACACTCCAAAGATATACTGATAGGGAATTTAGATTGTGAGCCCCAATGGGGAAAGTGTTGCCAATGTATGTAAAGCGCTGTGGATTTAAAGGTGCTGTATAAGTGAATAATTATTATATTATTATATTTCTGAATTCTGTTAAACCAGATCCCAATTTAAACTGTATACATTATTAAACACATATCTTAGATCTGACAATACAGGTGTATTTACTTTGAAATTCCATGGCAAATTGGCTGTATAATTCTGCTATTAAAAATATCATATTAGAGTCTAGTTAGGGTGTGTTAAGGAGTTTTTGGAGCAGAAACTCTCCGATCAAATCACGTGTTTTTTAACTTTTCATAGCTTATGGAGATTTTCTGAATACAACCCTTAAGGAGTGAAAGAGTTAATGAGATGAAATGTGTGCAGTCTCCACCCAACTAGCTTGAATGACAGATGCAGTTTGTACTGAGCAGTGTAAGGTCTTAGCAGCAGCCAGGAGGAGAGATAGTTGTCACGCTGTGCAAAAGGCAAGTGAGACATAGTACTGCGTATTCCCCACTAGGTGGCAACAGAGTAGTGAAGGAGAGTCAAAGTAACACTGTAACAGAAAGACAGCCGAAGTACAGCAGAGTAACTTCAGCAGGCAGTTAACATGCGAACCAAAACGGGGCAATAGAGTAGTCAAGCAGTCAGGGTCTAGCCAGAAGAGTCAAGTCACAGCAAAGGGATGATAAAAATCAAGCCAGAAAAAAGAATCGAGTCAGAAGCCAGGAGATCAGGTATGCAGAGGGAAATACAAACAACAGAGACGAATGGGGGAGGGTACAGGTCAGGGCACGGTAACAAGGAGCCAGATCAAACAGGAATTCTCACCAGACCAAGTCACAGGCTGCAGAGCAATACTATAACCAGCACAGGAATGCAGGTTCAGAGCCCATATATAGTGTCTCCTGAAACCAGAATGAGGCTGATGGGAGTTAACCCCCGACATGACCAGCCCGGGTCTGTGAAATTCTGGAGCAGAGAATACCAGTCCTGGATCATGACAATAGTGAGGAGTTGTAAATCAGGCTTGGTGGGCAGGGATTGAGTTAACCTTTCTTACAAGATTATATGGCCATTCTGATGTGGATTGTCAAAGTAAATATAGTATCCTTATCAGGTCTAATTTTGCAATGTTTGCAGTTTGTAGTGTGAAATCGGATAACAGATCCAATTTAATATTTGAAATTGGAGAGGACTTTCACACAACCCCAATCCACAGTCTAAAGGCCACATCACACTAAGCAACATCGCTAGCAACATCGCTGCTGAGGCACGACTTTTGTGACGTAGCAGCGATGTTGCTAGTGATGTCGCTGTATGTGACATCCAGCAATAACCTGGCCCCTGCTGTGAGGTCGCTGGTTGTTGCTGAATGTCCTGGACCATTTTTTAGTTGTTGCTCTCCTGCTGTGAAGCACACATCGCTGTGTGTGACAGCGACAGAGCAACAACTAAATGTGCAGTGAGCAGGGAGCCGGCTTCTGCGGACGCTGGTAACCAATGTAAATATCGGGTAACCAAGAAGCCCTTTCCTTGGTTACCCGATATTTACCTTCATTACCAGCGTCCGCCGCTCTCACGCTGTCAGTGCCGGCTCCCTGCTCTCTGCACACGTAGCCGGAGTACACATCGGGTAATTAACCCGATGTGTACTGTGGCTAGGAGTGCAGGGAACAGGGAGCCGGCACTGACAGCGTGAGAGTGGCGGACGCTGGTAACGAAGGTAAATATCGGGTAACCAAGGTAAGGGCTTCTTGGTTATCCGATGTTTACCGTGGTTACAAGTGTCCGCAGAAGCCGGCTCCTTGCTGCCTGCACACATAGCAGAGTACACATCGGGTAATTAACCCGATGTGTACTGTGGCTAGGTGTGCATGGAGCCAGCGCTAAGTGGTGTGCGCTGGTAACTAAGGTAAATATCGGGTTGGTTACCCGATATTTACCTTAGTTACGCTTCCACGCATCGCTGCTGGCTGGGGGCTGGTCACTGGTTGCCTTTGAGATCTGCCTGTGTGACAGCTCACCAGCAACCCGTGTAGCGACGCTCCAGCGATCCCTGCCAGGTCAGGTTGCTGGTGGGATCGCTGGAGCGTCGCTTAGTGTGACAGTACCTTAAATCAGTGCTCTCTGGTCATAGACAAGAGCTACATGAATTTCCTGAGCTCCTGAGTTCCCGATCTGGTGTGATCTCATCCAAGCCAGAGTGTAAGAAAATTCAAAATTCACACAGCTCCTGTCCACGGCCTGAGAGCCCTGACCTTGTCCATGGACCAGGGTTGCGTCAAGCAATTCGCTCACCCTCTACCTGAAATGTACAAAATCCAATTAAATCCTTTTTATATTCTAAACGTACAGTATCTTTTGTTGGTGTTATTCTTACATATCTCTCACACAATCTATTTTAATTCCGTTCAATAGGAATATTTTCTAAATACCTTATTTTGTTTTCTCCAGATTTTTAAAGCTGATTAGGAATTTCTATGTAATGGACTTTCCAGTCACCTTCTTTGCATCTAGTAGTCATACATTACAGATTTTAAGGTTTAAAGGTGCCTTGGAGCCTTTAGACATAAGCAGAAAATGTAGGCTTTTTTAGGTGCAGGATGATAACACCTCAGTGGTATATCTCATTAGCATAATTGCAGTGCAATTTCCATAATTATTCTAACATGTTTTGTTCATGCATATGATTACAGTGCGTCTTTATCTTAATTAACATATGCATGTCTTCATTGGACCACCACTGTCACATTGTGGCAGGAAAGTGATTGTAGGTTATACCAGAGGTCATTCGATTAAGACATTTTTTATTTCACACATGGAAACTTCACATCAGCCTCCTTTAATATGGTGTAATTGCTGTAGGTCTATTGTGTAATTATGTGTTTTCTACACCATCACAATAAGGTAAAACTTGTAGTACTTCAAGAAGATATACAGTGTATGCAATACTATATAATTAGCAAAACATTGGGGAGAAAAAATGGCTGACGTAGAGCTTGAATGAGTGGAATTATCTCCTGTGTTCATTGAAAGCCTATGTCATGTCCGCCCTGTAAGGCACTGGTGTTTTTTAAGGATATTACCTTAAAGAAAAGCAATAATCAGAAATGAACCTATAGTTTAAATAAAGTTTTTGTGTTAAATATATGTTTAAAAAATATTGCCAATTTCTTTTTACATATCACAATCTGGTTGAAAAGTAAAACATATAACTCCTGCAAATTTTACAGTGGCCAATAGAGGTTTTTTAATTTGTCACTAGGATTTTTTCTACCTCATCTGAAAACAGTATAATCTATGAAAAGAGATTCTGATTCTAACGATGTATCACTTAGTATATTAGATGCAGCAGTTGAAACACGATCAGAGTTCTTAGGTGTAGCATGAAGCAGAGTTTAAAAAGCTAACCCCACCTATACCACAGCTCTCAGTGTACATTGTATATTGGCAGTGAGCTGGTTGTCACAAGAAAGGGTGTGGTTAGTCTAACATCATCTGAGCAGTGAAAATCTCCTGGTGATAAAACTTTAATTGTATGGAAAAAAACAACTAATAAGTGACACATTGCTGAATTTGGTGTTTTAAGCCTCATGCTGTACTCTGATTACATAGCAAAGATGTGATTACAGATTCCCTTTAACATCCTATTGTTTCAATAAATATAATGTGTACTTAGCCACAATAGTTGGATTCTGACCCAAACTTTTGTGTTGACGTGTTTAATGAACCTGTGGAACGCCATTGTGAGGAAGGGAAAGCAGTTACATCTGTGACATCCCTAGACAAAAAAAGCTGCAGAGGGTCCCGCACATGTTTGGCCCCCCAGTGGCCTGGTCGCCACAGTAGTGTTGCCCCACAAGGGTTAATACTAAGCCTGGAAACAAGAGGGGGAGTCCGTTGGCCAGTAGTACCTACATTCAACACAGTTCCCAATCCAGGCCAGCAGAAGGCGCTCTAAACCTGGTGTTTTGGGGAGTTTCCCAGAAGCTCTGACCTGGGGGAGGAGTTAGAGGAGTGACAGTTGGAAGCTGACCGTTGTAGACAAAGGAGCTCGAATTAGGAGCTGGAGTAGTGCGGACAAGTGAGCTGTGGTCTGGGGCTAAGATAGCCAAGCCCAGAAAAGTGAGGTCTGCAGAGAGGCACAGGAGAAAGATTCTGGGGAGTGGAGCTGAACCGTCTCACCTCAGAAGAAAACGCTAAAGACCAGACATTGGAGTCCGTGGTTACCCAGGGTACTCAAGTCCCGGTAACCAAATCCAAAGGGCAGTAGGACTGCAAGTCTCCTGGCCTCACAACAACCCAAATGTACAACCGCACAACAGGGACCCGGAGCCGCTGCCAGCAGAGCGGCACCTGAAAAGGCCCGCGCAGCCTACCATATGGGTAAAGGGTAGTACCAGAAGTCCCAGCAGAGAGGGCCTTTATTTGACTAACAGAGCGGGGTCCCATAGGAGAGAAGAAGAGAAGGCCTCAATACTCACCTGGCCAGGGAGATACCCCCCAACTGTTTCCAGGCCAACCGGATCACTACCATCACCTGTACCAGTCTCCCAGAACTTCACCGGTTGTTGCGGGGAAAAGGGAAGGAGGTAAAGAAACTGCTGTCTTTCCCCATTATTGTCCGTAACCCGACCCTACACCCTGAAATCCATCGGGTTCCAAAAATAAACCTTCCAACGGTTGCCCGGGGTCCCAATCCACCTGTGAGTAGCAAGATTACCTCAGCTGCGCCATCATCACTTGCCCAAGGGAGCAGTGCCCCAACTAGCCGCAAAACCACAGGTGGCGTCACAAACTTTATTTCATTATAAATACAACTCCCATCATCATCCCCTTTATTGAAGAAAGACACCACCAGGGTCACACGTCAGGGCCCCGCCACCGCTGACATCCCCCGACTAGTCTGACTCAGTTCCGAGAATCGCCTAAAGGGGGCTTTACATGCTACGACATCGCTAATGCGAAGTCGTTGGGGTCACGGAATTAGTGACGCACATCCGGCCGCATTAGCGATGCCGTTGCGTGTGACACCTATGAGCGATTTTGCATCGTCGCAAAAACATGCAAAATCACTCATCGGTGACATGGGGGTCCATTCTCAAATATCGTTACTGCAGCAGTAACGAAGTTGTTCCTCGTTCCTGCAGCAGCACACATCGCTCCGCGTGACACCGCAGGAACAAGGAAGCTGTCCTTACCTGCCTCCCGGCCGCTATGCGGAAGGAAGGAGGTGGGCGGGGTGTTACGTCCCGCTCATCTCTGCCCCTCCGCTATTACTGGGCGGCGGTTCAGTGATGCAGCTGTGACGTCGCTGTGACGCTGAACGAACCGCCCCCTTAGAAAGGAGGCGGTTTGCCGGTCACAGCGACGTCGCTGGGCAGGTAAGTATGTGTGACAGGTCTGGGCGATGTTGTGCGGCACGGGCAGCGATTTGCCCATGTAGCACAACAGATGGGGGTGGGTACCCACGCTAGCGATATCGGTACCGATATCGCAGCGTGTAAAGCCCGCTTAAGGCCCTGGGACTTGACGTGTCACATGAACACAACAATACTTTGCTCTGCCCTGCTCAGAGCAGATCAAAGTGCGCCTGCACAGGACCTCAATGCCGGCTCGTGTGCATGACGTAGGATGCGTCATGCACCCAGGCTTCAGAAGAAGGAGGACAAAGATGGCCAAAAGAGGAGGCGCCGGTACTGGAGAACGGAGACACCTATCTGACCAGAATGCACCGCACCACCCCTTAGGTGAGTATTAGAAAGTGATTTTTGCATTCTACACGCATATTAGAATGCTGTATATAAGAGCACACTGGTGGTGGCTGCAGCTTATAGTTGTGGCGCCCCAGGACCTGGTCGCCACAACAGCATTGCCCTTCCAAAGGGTTAATGCTGAGCCTGGAGGTAATGGGGAGGTCCATTGGCCAGCAAGTTTAACATCCACCGCAGTTCCCCTCCGGCCAGCAGGGGGAGCTCTGAACCTGGAATTCCAGGGAGCCTTCCTCAAGTCTGACCTGAGGGAGGAAGTAGAGTCAGTCTGTAGAGAGGAGTGACAGTGAGCAGACGCAGAGTGTGCTGTCCTGTGGATCTGGGGCCTAGAGCTAGAGTAGCTTGGCCCAGGGAAGCAGGAGTAGCAGAGAGGCAGAGAAGAGACTCGGACATCGGAGTCTGTGGCCACCAGGGCTTAAAATACTCCCTGGTAGCCGAATCCGAACGGCAGGAGAGCTGCAAGCACCTGGCCCATAAACAGCCCAGATGAAGAATGAATGAAGAATGAAGAAATAGACAGCACTACAAGAATAGTTATTTTTTTTTATTTTTGCATGATTCACTGTATGGTATTAGTGATTTTTTTCTGCGGGTCGGTGCGAATGTGGCGTCCCAGGACCTGGTCGCCACAACAGTATTGCCCTTCCAAAGGGTTAATGCTGAGCCTGGAGGTAATTGGGAGGTCCATTGGCCAGCAAGTTTTAACATCCAACGCAGTTCTCCCTCCGGCCAGCAGGGGGAGCTCTGAACCTGGAATTCCAGGGAGCTTTCCCCAAGTCTGCCCCGTGGGAGGAAGTAACAGGCAGTCTGTAGAGAGAAGTAGAAGTGAACAGACGCAGAGTGTGCTGTCCTGTAGATCTGGGGCCTGGAGCTGGAACAGCTTGGCCCAGGGAAGCAGGAGTAGCAGAGAGGCAGAGAAGAGACTCGGACATCGGAGTCTGTGGCCACCAGGGCTTAAAATACTCCCTGGTAGCCGAATCCGAACGGCAGGAGAGCTGCAAGCACCTGGCCCATAAACAGCCCGAAGGTACAGCTGCAGCATCAGGGCCCGGTGTGGACTCCAGCAGAGAAGCACCAGAGAGGGCCTGCGCAGCCTACTATAGAGGGAAAGGGACGTACCATCAGTCCCAGCAGCAAAGAGGGCCATTGCTGGATTCAGAGAAGCAGGGTCCTATCATAACAAAGAAAAGCACAGGAGTAGGCCTCATACTCAGCTGGCCAGAAAGATCACCCCAAGTACTTCCAGGCCGACCGGATCCCCATCACCACCTGTAACGGTCTCCCAGGACTGGACTGTTCCCAAAGTAAAAGAGGAAAAGGTAAAGAGACTGTTGTTTGTGCCTGGTTCTTTCATTGCCTGTCGGCCCTGCACCGTGTTAGCCATACAACACCATAGACTTTCACGAGCACTAACAGAGTTCCCGGGGTTCCGCTCCACCTGTGGGGAGCAGTACCACCATTGCTGCCATAACATCACCCCGGAGGCCTCACACAGCAGCGGCGGCTTAATAGCCACAGACCACAGGTGGCGTCACGAACACAAACTTTAATTCAAGCCACATATTTTACTGACACCCACCAGGGCCACGGAGCCGGGCCCAGCCACCACTGACTACCACCGGACTAGTCCGGCCCGGCACCGGGTGTCCCACAGCCCTGGGGTGGGCGAGTCATAGTCACCAAATCTGGTGACAGATTTCCTTTAATGGAGCCAAAACAATCATACACCAATTGCTCCATAAAAGATGGAGTTCTATAGTGCCCAATTCCTGGCTTCCAGAAAGTTCCAGAGGATAAATTACCATCTCGGACATAACTCTATAAAATATAAAACAAATAGAGTTCCATGTATACATTACTGTTCGTCTCAAGGACCTACGACTTCTCTGCTACTGATCTGGACAAAGGAGACTGGGGATATAGAATGCACTTAGGGTTGTCAATCTCTTATCTGGTAGTCCTGTGATAGTGTCAGTTCCTTTCTATCTCTGTCCTCTCAATGTGATAAGAAGCAAGCTGAAGTCAGCAAGCCTAGGCTGCAAATGCATCCGCAGGTAATTAATAACAATCAAACATCTTATAAAACTGCTGACTGTGGCTATAATGAAGTGGGCTCAATTCATTGCCTTGCAAATAGAGAGAACGTTTATGAACCGTGGCAGCGAGGGTTTTTTTTCCCTCACTCTCCATTTCGTAACTTAATATTTAATGTCACAAAAAAATTCCAAATAAAATGCACATTTTCCAAAAATCACATTATTTAGAAGTAGGAAAGGAGGATAAAAAAAACAGTCATGTAAAGTAATTCATTAGTATATGGCCCAAAACATAATTAGTTTATCAGCTTATCATATTTTTTTAATAAGTATTGGGCTGGGGAATTGTCTTACCAGGAAAAGAATAATATGTTTTTTCTTTCAGCCTGGGCTTCCATATTGTGCATAGGTTTATTGTGCATTCACAATTCACTGCAGCTAAGTAACATATGGTGCACATGAATTGGGATGGTTTTAGCCAATCCCATTCATAAACAGCATCAAACAATCTGCATTTGAATGCTTTAGACTAGACATTGTCTTAAGGCCGCTTTACACACTGCGATATCGGTACCGATATCGCCAGCGTGCGTACCCGCCCCCATCGCTTGTGCGACACGGGCAAATCTTTGCCCGTGTCGCAGAACATCGCCTGGACCCGTCACACTACTTACCTTCCCTGCGACGTCGCTGTGACCGGCGAACCGCCTCCTTTCTAAGGGGGCGGTTCGTTCAGCATCACAGCGACGTCACAGCAGCATCACTGAACCGCCGTCCAATAGCAGCGGAGGGGCGGAGATGAGCGGGACGTAACATCCCGCCCACCTCCTTCCTTCCGCATTGTGGCCAGGAGGCAGGTAAGGAGAGCTTCCTCGTTCCTGCGGTGTCACACGGAGCGATGTGTGTTGCCGCAGGAACGAGGAACAACTTCGTTACTGCTGCAGTAACGATATTTGAGAATGGACCCCCATGTCACCGATGAGCGATTTTGCACGTTTTTGCGACAATGCAAAATCGCTCATAGGTGTCACACGCAACAACATCGCTACAGCGGCCGGATGTGCGTCACAAAATCCGTGACCCCAACGAGATCGCTGTAGCGATCTCGTAGCGTGTAAAGCCCACTTTATACTGTATGTTGCAGATTTCCATGCACTTTAATGAGATAAATCAGCAAGTATTTGCTTCCGAATATGCATGGGTATTTCATAATTGTCGTCATCACATGCACAGTGCTACTCTGCTGAGCCGGTCCAAATGAGGGTTGGTGTGAGGGTGAGTGACCAGCTGTAGGAACTGAAGCATATACAGTATGTTCTAGGGGGCGATATGCTGCAGGTGCATGTGGGAAAAGTCATAAAATGTGCTTACTGCCTAACTGGTGCAGGTACCACTGAAAGCAATTAGAGCTCTTTAGCCCTAATCAACACTTACTTCCAGGGCCGCCATCAAGGCATGACAACCATGACTGGTGTATGGGGACCAGTGAAGAGGAGGGCCCGGCTGAGCTTTTTTAACCCCTGAGCCCAGGCCAGGCACCTCTCTTCACCAGTCCCCAGTCACAGCACAGAGGCTCAGCCCTGTCACTTCGGCCACTGCAACACATTGTTAAGTTGCAGGCGAAGCGCTTCAGGGGCATCACATGCAAAATAGCATCTGCTGCAGGCAGGGTCAGTGGGGCAGAACAGGGCACTGGCGGATCATCCCTTGGCCCAGCGTGCAGCAGCATGATGCGGTTAGCACTCTACAACCTCATCACATTGCTGCAAGCAACACAAAGCCGTGGAAGTGGAGAGGACGCTGCAGCTGGCAGAGAAAGGTAGAGCTGAAGACAGGAGTGGGAGGATCGCTGGGGATGGTGGGGCTGACCCCAGTTCCTGCCTTGCTTCAGCTGGATGTGAATCAGAGGGCGCACATCCAGCAGAAATGCATCATGGCTCAGAGAGAACACCACATGACGTGGGAGTCGGGGAGGGTGAGTAAAATGTATTTGTTTTGTTTTTTTTCTTTTTGCAGCAGACAAATACACCAGCAGAGACAATTTCTAGTCTAGCCCCCTTTCTAGTTATCGGTGAGGGTCCTAGCATTATATCTTTCATGGAAATGCCTTGCTAAATAGTGAAAACGAAAATGTTTTGTCGATTTTGTGTGTGCATTATGTCATATTTGCATTGTATCTATTTCCGATAATACAGTTTTATAGTCTGATCTTCTAACCAAAACTCTGAAAGCCTCTGCCAGGGCAGAGCTATATGCCGGTATATACTGAATTAGTACTGATTACTGAATAATCAACTGTTAGTTCAATGTCTAAATTGTGCTAGTAAAATGACAGTTATTATTTAATTGGTTTCTGTGGGTAAATACTTTTTTCTCCCACTGTGCTACATTATAAAATGAGCCTACGAATTATCCATGGAACTAAAAGAATTATCCATTAATTAAGCCAACTATGTTTAATTACTGTGGACTATCTTGTCAGCATTACTTAACTCTGAAAATTGCTACTGCTCTCTCTTACCTAAATAAACCAAACTACCTTTTCAATCCTAAAGCTACAGCATATACTGTTGCATGAACTAATGAATAAAAACATGCTAATATATGATGCCCAGTATAAAGGCCCCTTTACACGCAACGACATCGCTAACGAGATGTCGCTGGGGTCACGGAATTCGTGACGCACATCCGGCCTCGTTAGCGCCGTTGTTGCGTGTGAAATGCAGGAACGACCGTTAACGATCAAAAATACTCACCATATCGTTGATCGTTGACACGTCGTTCTAATCTCATATATCGCTGCAGGTACGATGTTGTTCGTCGTTCCTGCGGCAGCACACATTGTTATGTGTAAGGCTATGTCCGCACGTTGCTTTTTACCTGCTTTTTACCTGCTTTTTTGCTGCTTTTTCAACTGCAGCGTTTAATGCCAAAATGGTTGTGTTCTGCTTTTCAAGCAAAGTCTATGGGAATTTGGGTTTCTTGTCCGCACTATGCAGTTCAAACTGCAGCCTTTTTGTGGCAGAACTTTGGACAAAAACTCAGCTTTGCAGTGCAAAACCCAAATGGCAAAAACAATTCACATGTCAATTGTTTTTGCCATTTGGGTTTTGCACTGCAAAGCTCAGTTTTTGACCAAAGTTCTGCCACAAAAAGGCAGCAGTTTGAACTGCATAGTGCGGACAAGAAACCCAAATTCCCATAGACTTTGCTTGAAAAGCAGAACACAACCATTTTGGCATTAAACGCTGCAGTTGAAAAAGCAGCAAAAAAGCAGGTAAAAAGCAGGTAAAAAGCAACGTGCGGACATAGCCTAACACCGAAGGAACAAGGAACAACATCGTACCTGCAGCTGCTGGCAATGAGGAAGGAAGGAGGTGGGCGGGATGTTACGGCCGCTCATCTCCGCCCCTCCGCTTCTATTGGGCGGTCGCTTAGTGACACCGCTGTGACGTCGCACAAACCGCCCCCCTTAGAAAGGAGGCGGTTCGCCGGCCACAGCAACGTCACTAGGCAGCTTAGTATGTGTGACGGGTGTTAGCGATGTTGTGTGCCATGGGCAGCGATTTGCACGTGACGCACAACCGAAGGGGGCAGGTGCTTTCACCAGCGACATTGCTAGCGATGTCGCTGTGTGTAAAGTGGCCTTTAAAGAGTAGTTTGTAAAGTACTGAAAAGTACCTAAAAACCTATACAAACCTTAGAGACTTGGTCAGCATTTTGCATCAGTGTTTGTAAGCGAACACTAGGACTGGATTCTAACCAGAAGGAAAATACAATGTCAAGACACATAGTTGCAATCAAAATTATTCAATCCCCATTGCAAATTGGGTTTATAATCTAATTTGAAAACTTTCTGATATTTACAAAACAAATTAATAAAGGGAACTTGCAACCGCTGAAAACACTACGATATTTAAATGCAGATATATGATTGATTTCCAAGCAATAGTGTAGCTAACGGGCTAAGTGTCACCACTCCCAGGACACCATACAGTTATACATGGTGGGGGCTATTGTGGGGTCTAACATACAAAATTAAGACTTCTGTGGGGTTCATCATCGTACAGTATGGGGGCTACTGTGCAATCTATCATGCAGTATGGGATCTACTGAGGGGGCATCATACAGTATTGAGAAAATTGTCCGCATCTCAAACAGTGTAGGGACTACTACCAAGCTGATAATACAGTGGGGAGCCATTAGACAATGTGGGAAGTACTTTAGGGGCATTATACAGCATGGGGACTAATGGTGGTACCATTATACAGTATGGGAATTACTGTGCAGCTCATCTAACAGTGTGTGGTCCATCATACCATTAAGGGGCCATCATAAAGAGTGGGGACTACTGTGGGGGTATCATAAATATGGAGTCTAGTCTAATGTGGGATGATAATCATATAATGTGAAGACTAATGGATTGGCATCATACAGTGTGTGGACTACATTGAGAGACATCATGAAGTGTAGGAACTACTGTGGGGGCCATGATACAGTGTAAGGATTACTGTGCGACCCATCTAACAGTGTTGGGTCCATTATGCCATGTGGGGGCCACCATCCTGTGTGGGGTTTAGTGTGGGGGTATCATACAACGTGGGGGCTATTTTAGGGGTCATCAAACAGTGTGGAGACTGTGAAAGTCATCAAACAGTGTAGAGACTACTGTGGGGGTCATCATACAGTGTGGGTGTGGCACCCCAGGACCTGGTCGCCACAACAGCATTGCCCCTCCAAAGGGTTAATGCTGAGCCTGGAGGTAATTGGGAGGTCTATTGGCCAGTAAGTTTAACATCCAACGCAGTTCCTCCCTCAGGCCAGCAGGGGGAGCTCTGAACCTGGAATTCCAGGGAGCATTCCTTAACCCTTTCACGACCGGCCGATTTTTCGCTTTCCGTTTTTTTTTTCGCCATTCTTTTTCTGAGAGACGTAACTTTTTTATTTTTCAGTCAATATGGTCATGTGAGGGCTCATTTTTTGCGGAACGAGCTGTACTTTTAAATGAAACCATCAGTTTTACCATATTGTGTACTAGAAAATGGCAAAAAAATTCCAAATGCTGAAAAATTGCAAAAAAAGTGCGATAGCACTATGGTTTTTGAGATATTTTATTCACTGTGTTCACTATATGGTAAAACTGATGTGTGGGTGTGATGCCTCAGGTCAGTGCGAGTTCGTAGACACCAAACATGTATAGGTTTACTTTTATATAAGGGGTTAAAAAAAAATCGGAAGTTTGTCCGAAAAAAGTGGCGCACGTTTTACGCCATATTCCGTGACCCGTAGCGTTCTCATTTTTCGGGATCTTAGGCTCAATGACGGCTTATTTTTTGCGTCTCGAGCTGACGTTTTTAACGGTACCATTTTTGCGCAGATGCTACGTTTTGATCGCCTCTTATTGCATTTTGCGCAAAAGTTGTGGCGACAAAAAAACGTCGTTTTGGCGTTTGGAATTTTTTTGCCGCTACGCCGTTTACTGATCAGATTAATTGATTTTATATTTTGATAGATCGGGCGTTTCTGAACGCGGCGATACCAAATGTGTGTATATTTTTTATTTTTTTAACCCTTTAATTTTCAATGGGGCGAATGGGGGGTGATTTGAACTTTTAGGTTTTTTTGTTTTTTTTTAATTTTTTAAAACTTATTTTTTTACTTTTTTTTTTATTTTACTAGTCCCCCTAGGGGGCTATTGCGATCAGCATTCCGATCGCTCTGCAGTATCTGCTGATCACAGCTGGAAGGCTGTAAACAGCAGATACGCTGTCTTTCTCTTTTGCTGTGCCCCGGAGTCATCACATGACCCTGTGCTACCATGACAACTATCGGGAGTCACGTGATCGCGTCACGTGACTTCCGGTTTCGGCGGTAAGTAAAAATGTACCGCGATCGCGCTTATAATGGCGCTGTCATGTATTGACAGCGCCATATAAGGGGTTAATCGGCACGAGCAGATAACGATTCTGCTCGTGCCTAGCAGGCACACATCTCAGCTGTGAAAATCAGCTGAGATGTGTGCCGATCGCGGCATGCTGCCGCCGGAGGACCGCGGGCAGTAAGATTATGTCATTTAGGACGTAATTTTACGGCCCGCGGTCATTAAGGGGTTAAGCCTGACCTGAGGGAGGGGTTAGTAGTCAGTCTGTAGAGAGAAGTCAAAGCAAGCAGACGCAGAGTAGTGCTGTCCTGTGGAACTGGGGCCTAGAGCTGGAGCAGCTTGGCCCAGTGAAGCAGGAGGAGCAGAGAGGCACAGAAGGGACTCGGACATCGGAGTCTGTGGCCACCAGGGCCTAAAATACTCCCTGGTAGCCGAATCCGAAGGGCAGGAGAGCTGCAAGCACCTGGCCCATAAACAGCCCGAAGGTACAGCTGCCTCAACAGGGCCCGGTGTGGACTCCAGCAGAGAAGCACCAGAGAGGGCCTGCGCAGCCTACCACAGAGGGAAAGGGACGTACCACCGGTCCCAGCAGCAAGAGGGCCATTGCTAAATTCACAGAGCAGGGTCCTATCACAGTAAGGAAAAGAACAGGAGTAGGCCTCCTACTCATCTGGCCAAAACGACATCTCAGTTACTTCCAGGCCGGCCGGAGCCCTCTACCACCTGTAACGGTCTCCCAGGACTAACCGTTTGTGAAGTAAAAGAGGAGAAGGTAAAGAGACTGTTGTTTGTGCCTGATTCTTTCGTTGCCTGTCGGCCCTGCACCGTGTTATCCACACAACACCATAGACTCTCACGAGCACTAACAGTGTCCCCGGGGAACCGCTCCACCTGTGGGGATCAGTACCACCATTGCTGCCATAACATCACCCCGGAGGCCTCACACAGCAGCGGCGGCTTAATAGCCGCAAACCACAGGTGGCGTCACGAAATAAAAACTTTAATTACTCCCAAGTCACCAGTCATATTAACAGACACCCACCAGGGCCACGGAGCCGGGCCCCGCCACCACTGACGACCCCCGGACTAGTCCGGCCCGGCACCAGGTGTCCCATAGCCCTGGGGTGGGCGAGTCAATTTTGGCGTCACGAACAGGATTTCGTGCCCGGTCCCACCGGGTACTGTGCGCCTGCAGAAACTATGCTTAAAAGACTGTGTTACTGGTTGAAAACTTCCGCCGCCATTAGCCTCGCTGAGCGCAGGAAGAAGGGGAGGCGTGCCCGAAAAAGAGCGCGAAGGGAGCGCGCCATCAGAGCAGAGCGCCATTTACCCCCGTGCGACCCAGAAGGGAATTTGAAAAGAAAGCGGAGCCTGGTAAGGTCCACTAAGGGGGAGGAAGATGTCCGACACAGAGGGAGAGCAGGTGGCTGTAGTAGCTCAAGACGCAGCAGCACCGGCCGATGTAATCCCAGTCGCCGTCGCCCCAGCCCCCGCTGTAGCGCCGGTAATGCCGATCACAATGCCGTACATCCCGGGAGCAGAATGGCTGCCGCAGTACTCCGGGGAGTCACATACCCTGAGCGACTTCAGAGAAAGGCTGCACAGCTTGTTTAGAGTGTATCCGCTGACTGAGAGCCAGAAGGTGGGCATATTAATGGGGCAGCTAGCCGGCGCGGCCCAGCGTGAAGTGAAGGCCTGGCCTGATACAGATAAGGGGACAGTAACCCAGATTCTGGCCAAGTTAAAGAGTACTTTTGACACCCGCACCGCAGCAGAAATAAAGATGAGATTCTTTGGATACAAACAACGGGCCACAGACAGCATAAGGGACTATGCCTTAAACTTGCAGGAGGCCATGAGAGCAATTAAACAGGTGGACCCAGAGAGTGTACGTGAAGAAGACAAACTCCTAACTGAGCAGTTCATAGAAGGGCCCCTGTCAGACGCCCACAGGACACAGCTGCGTATCATGGTCCTGCAGAACCCTGCTCTGGACTTTGCAAAGTTTAAGGACCAGGCCATCCGGGTACTAAGAGAATCTACACCGAATGACCCAGTACCCCTTCGGCCTCTTGCTATCACGTACCCAGGTGTGGTGCCTGCAACACGAGCCGCTGCAGGGGCTGAGGCGCAGTCCCTGGATAAGGATCCCGCTGCAGAGCTCAGACAGCAGGTCCAGGAGCTGACCAAGACTGTAGCTGCACTTGCCAAGACCGTGCAGTCTCTACAAGTGACCCCATTGCCTGCAAGAATCGAGTTGGCCTCCAGCCCAGATGATGTCCCATGGATGCGACAGAGGAGGATTCCGCCGACCCGAGGAAAAGACACAGACCGGTATGATTCAACGGGACAACCGATCTGCCGCCGCTGCAGCCAGGCGGGCCATATTGCAAGACACTGTCCTTTAAATGGGCCGAACCTGGGGCCAGGAGCCAACCCCCTGGTGTAAGGAAGCCCGGCTCAAACCCCAGTCGCAGCAAGTATGTGGGAGGACGACCGGTCCTTCCTATTGTGCTGGATGGGATCCCTTTGAATGCTCTCCTAGATACGGGGTCCCAGGTAACAACCATCCCTTATAAACTGTACAAAAGATATTGGGCTGATTCAGACATTGACCATGGCCCAGATGATGATTTAACAATTGTGGCCAGTAATGGTCAGCCCTTGCCTCAAATTGGGTATAAAGAAGTAACCATTAAAGTGGGGCGGGTAGAATTGCCATGTCAGGGGATGATAATTGTAGATATTGATCGCAAAGAATCTGACCCACTGCTAACCATTGGTACAAATGTGATGGAAAATTGTCTTGCCGAAGTGATAATTTTGTTGCAACAGGCGTCTGAAACTGCCAGCTCTGGGCAGCAGCGTGCCCTACAGAGGGAGATCAGAGCCCTGATGAGGAGGCAGCAGGTAGAGCTGGCCGGAGGAGAAATTGGCAGTGTGAGGGTAAGTGACCCCCTCCCCATTGCAATACCCCCAAGAAGTGAAATGTGGATATGGTGTCGGGCAGCAATAGGCCTCAAGGGTCAAGATTACCAGGCCTTGGTAGAACCGGTGTATTCAGACAGCAGGCCTGGAGTCCTGATAGCCAGAGGGGTAGCAGACGTCCGCAAGGGAAGAGTGCCCGTCCGTGTCCTGAATTGTGGGGAGGAGGAAGCCAAATTGCCCCGGTATGCCACTGTAGCAAAACTGTACACTGTCAGTAACAATACCATCAAAGCAGTGGAACCCTTGATCCCGTCTGACCAGGCGGATGACAATGGCTCCAAGGGACAGCTGGAAGACTGGTGCCAAAAATTACATGTGGGCACCGACTCCACCCCCTCACACCAAAAGCATGGGGTTTACCGGGTGGTACAGGAGTACGAGCGGGTCTTCAGCAAACACCCCCTAGATTTTGGGCAGGTAAAAGGGGTTAACTATCAAATCCCCACGGGTGATCATCATCCCATTAAAGAGAGATACCACCCTGTACCCCCAGCACAGTATCAGCGTGCCAAAGAAATGTTACGGTAAATGAAGGAGGCTGGGGTTATCCAAGATAGTTGTAGCCCCTGGGCAGCTCCACTAGTGCTCGTAAAGAAAAAAGATGGTACAATGAGAATGTGCGTAGATTACAGACAAATTAACCGCATTACACATAAAGATGCTTATCCGCTACCCAGAATAGAAGAGTCACTAACAGCCTTAAAATCAGCTAATTATTTCTCCACCCTGGATCTCACCAGTGGGTATTGGCAGGTTCCCGTGGCAGAGGCGGACAAGGAGAAGACTGCATTCACGACACCAATGGGTCTCTGCGAGTTCAATTGCATGCCGTTCGGGCTCTGCAATGCCCCAGGGACATTTCAGAGATTGATGGAGTGCTGCTTGGGCCATCACAACTTTGAAACCGTGCTATTGTACCTGGATGACGTCATAGTCTACTCCAAGACCTACAAAGACCACCTGAGGCACTTAGCAGAAGTGTTTGAGTCCTTGTCGGAGTATGGCCTGAAGATAAAGCCGTCCAAATGTCACCTCTTGAAGCCAAAGGTACAGTACCTGGGTCATGTGGTCAGCGCAGAAGGTGTGGCACCTGATCCGGAGAAAGTCACTGTAATCAAGGACTGGCCAAGACCCACCACGGTAAAGGAGGTGCGGCAGTTCCTTGGGCTGGTGGGCTACTACCGAAGGTTCATTGATGGTTTCACCAAGATAGCAGCGCCTCTTCAAGATCTCCTGGTGGGCCAGCCAAAGAAGGCTAAGAAGCAAAGCCCTCCATTTGAATGGAACAGTCAAATAGAAACATCTTTTGTCCGGCTGAAAGGGGCTCTCACTGGAGAAGAAATTCTGGCCTACCCTGACTACAGCCAGCCGTTTGTACTGTACACAGACGCCAGCAATGTGGGACTGGGAGCAGTTCTGTCCCAGGTGCAGGGAGGCCGGGAGAAGGTGATAGCTTACGCCAGTAGGAAGCTTCGTCCCACAGAAAGGAATCCAGAAAACTACAGTTCCTTCAAGCTGGAGTTCCTCGCTATTGTTTGGGCAGTGACTGAACGCTTCAAGCACTATCTGGCATCGGCCAAGTTCACCATCTTCACGGACAACAACCAGTTGACACATCTGGCAACAGCCAAGTTAGGTGCGTTGGAGCAGCGATGGATGGCCCGGCTGTCTAACTTTGACTTTACCATCAAGTACCGGGCTGGCAAGAAGAATAACAATGCTGATGCGCTGTCCAGAATGCCTCACTTACCCGAGTCTGGAGAAGACCTGGATGAACTCGAAGAGATAGAGTTACCGGCTTTCCATCACCAAGGTGTTTCCCAGTGTGAGCATGCTGTAGGAGTGAAGCGCTCGAGCCAGCACGAGGTTTCGGTCAACCCATTACTCCACCATAATTGGGAAGAGACACAGAACGGTGACCCGGCCGTGCGATTGGTCAAAGAAAAGCTAGCACAAGCTGAGACCCATCTCGGTCCAGACGCTCCACAAGAAGCCCAGCAGTTGTGGAAGGAGAGGGGACGACTGTTCACGTACAAAGGCAAGCTCTGCAAGAGATATGTCAACTGGCGAACGAATGAACTCATCTGGCAGATAGTGGTCCCACAGAGGGATGCTCCAATGGTCCTAGCAGCTTACCATGATAAAGCAGGACACTTCGGGTGGAAGAAGTTGGAGACCCTACTCTGCGATCGGTTCTACTGGGTGCACATGAGAAAGACAGTCGAGAAGTGGTGCCGAGACTGTGGTCCGTGTAACCTGAGGCGGAAGGATGATGCCAGCCAGAGGTCTCCCCTACAGCCAATTGTCACGAAGCAGCCCCTGGAGTTGGTGGCCCTGGACCACGTGAAGTTAACACCAAGCCGGTCAGGCTATGTGTACGCCCTCACCATTGTGGACCATTACTCTCGTTTCCTGGTAGTAGTGCCGGTGAAAGACCAGACAGCCAGAACAGCAGCTAGAGCATTTCAAGCATACTTTTGTCGACCTCACGGTTATACGGAAAGGGTACTGACTGATCAAGGTCCTGCATTCGAGGCAGAAGTGTTCCAAGAGTTCTGTAACATGTACGGCTGTAAGAAAATCAGAACAACACCGTACCACCCCCAAACCAATGGATTGTGCGAGAAGATGAACCATGTGGTTATTGATATGCTCAAGACTCTACCTTTGGAAGAAAGAAACCAATGGCCAGAGAAGTTACCAGATCTGGTAGACCTGTATAACCATATCCCAGTAAACTCGACCAACTGCAGCCCTGCTTACTTGATGCGAGCAAGACCTGGCAAGTTACCTGTAGACTTTGAGATGGGAACTGTGTCACCTGAAGCGGTTCAAGAGATAGAAGATTGGGATACAGAGCGACAACAGCAGTACCGCAAAGTCCAGGAATGCGTAGAAAAGAGCCTGTCCCAAGCAAGAACGAGACAAGAGCAGAACTACAATCAAACGGCCCCAGCAACTCCCTTAGCACCTGGAGAACAGGTCCTCAAGAAAAAGCGGAGGGCGCATAAATTAGATGATCAGTGGGAGAATGAACCCTACACCATTATTCCCTCCAACTTTGACAATAGTAGGGTATGCCTCATAAGCAAAGATGAAGGCAAGACCTATCAAACAGTTTCTAGAGACCGCCTGAAAGCGTGCCCTGAGCGGTGCAAAATCCAAAAAGAAGTGGAAGAAATTCAAGAAAAAGAGGAAGAGATGATACAAACAATCCTTGGCAAATTCCCCAAAACTTGGACCCGAATAAATAATGCCATAGTGGTACCAGTCTTGACATTCCTGCAGTTGGTCGAGCCAGAGGCAGAAGAGGTTCCAGATCCACCTAAGGAACTGTCCGACCCAACACAAGATGACACGCCAGCAGTGGAACAGGAGAATCAACCCCCTGTCAGTGGTGAACCTGTCGTACCCTTGGCGACTCTCAGACCACGTAGGCAATCATCACGCATACCTATCAGGGTTAGGCCTACCCGTAGTGCTGAGGTAGCAGACACTCCAAATAGTCAGGGACAAACACCAGAGTTACGCAGGTCCCAACGCAGCACTCGGGGACAGCCCCCTCCGAGGTATAGAGAGTAAAAAGAAAAAGTACCTATTAGAATGTATATAGTTATGTGAAAATGTCTTGTATGTAATGTTTTGTTTTAGGTGATTAAGTCATTGGACAATTGGGCCACTGGACTATGGGTGGCCAACACTTTAATTGTACATAGTTAGCACCAGTGTGCTCAGCACCCCTGAAGAAAAACCCGTCCGGCGTGCATAGAGTGGGGTCATCAATGCTCTGATGCACGCCCAGAGCCTACGTTGGGGGTTTTCTCATGGCGGGTCCCCCATGGAGCAGTGTAATGGACATGGGAAGGGAGCCACACTGGACTCTTATAGTTGTTTAAGGTTGTAACATGTTATGTCTTGTTTTGTTTTCTTCAGTCCGGGAGAACTGAGTTTAACTAAGGGGGAGTGTGGCGCCCCAGGACCTGGTCGCCACAACAGCATTGCCCCTCCAAAGGGTTAATGCTGAGCCTGGAGGTAATTGGGAGGTCTATTGGCCAGTAAGTTTAACATCCAACGCAGTTCCTCCCTCAGGCCAGCAGGGGGAGCTCTGAACCTGGAATTCCAGGGAGCATTCCTTAAGCCTGACCTGAGGGAGGGGTTAGTAGTCAGTCTGTAGAGAGAAGTCAAAGCAAGCAGACGCAGAGTAGTGCTGTCCTGTGGAACTGGGGCCTAGAGCTGGAGCAGCTTGGCCCAGTGAAGCAGGAGGAGCAGAGAGGCACAGAAGGGACTCGGACATCGGAGTCTGTGGCCACCAGGGCCTAAAATACTCCCTGGTAGCCGAATCCGAAGGGCAGGAGAGCTGCAAGCACCTGGCCCATAAACAGCCCGAAGGTACAGCTGCCTCAACAGGGCCCGGTGTGGACTCCAGCAGAGAAGCACCAGAGAGGGCCTGCGCAGCCTACCACAGAGGGAAAGGGACGTACCACCGGTCCCAGCAGCAAGAGGGCCATTGCTAAATTCACAGAGCAGGGTCCTATCACAGTAAGGAAAAGAACAGGAGTAGGCCTCATACTCATCTGGCCAAAACGACATCTCAGTTACTTCCAGGCCGGCCGGAGCCCTCTACCACCTGTAACGGTCTCCCAGGACTAACCGTTTGTGAAGTAAAAGAGGAGAAGGTAAAGAGACTGTTGTTTGTGCCTGTTTCTTTCGTTGCCTGTCGGCCCTGCACCGTGTTATCCACACAACACCATAGACTCTCACGAGCACCAACAGTGTCCCCGGGGCACCGCTCCACCTGTGGGGAGCAGTACCACCATTGCTGCCATAACATCACCCCGGAGGCCTCACACAGCAGTGGCGGCTTATTAGCCGCAAACCACAGGTGGCGTCACGAAATAAAAACTTTAATTACTCCCAAGTCACCAGCCATATTAACAGACACCCACCAGGGCCACGGAGCCGGGCCCCGCCACCACTGACGACCCCCGGACTAGTCCGGCCCGGCACCAGGTGTCCCATAGCCCTGGGGTGGGCGAGTCATGGGGACTATTGAGGGAGCATAATACCACATGGAGACTTCTGTGGGCTGTGGGGACTATTATACAGTATGGTGATTACTGTGGGGCCCAACTAACATTGGGGGGTCATCATAAAGTATAGGGGTTATTGTGGGGGGCATCATACAGCATGGGGGCTACTGTGGGAGTCACCATACAGTGTGGGGACTTTTAAGAGGTGCCATAATTCAGCGTGAGAATTATGGTAGGGGCTATCATACAGCGTGGGGCTACTGTGGGGGGCATCATACATTGTGGGGACTACTGTTGGAGTCATTATAAAGTGTCAGGACTACTGTGGGGGTCATCATAACATGTAAGGGTTACTGCTGGGGGCAACACACAGCATGTGTGCTACTGTGAGGGTCATCACACAACATAGGGGCTACTGAGGAGGCCATTATGCAGTGTTGGTATTATTGTAGGAGTCATCATTCAGTGTGGGGACTGCTGAGGGAGCCATCATACACTATAGGGGTTACTGTGGGTATCAAATAGTGTGAGCACTAATGTGAGAGCACTCAGTGTGGGGACTACTGTAGGGGCCATCATACACTGGGGTGGGGGCAATCAAACAATCCAGGTGTTAATGTGGAGGTCATCATACATAAAATTTGAAGACTGCATCAAAGAGAACAACAGCTGTAAGTTACTATCTATAACTGTACTATAATCTCATATCTTGTGCAGAATTGGTATCTATCACTATATAGACACCATATGGTGGTAATATCGGTATTGATTTTTGTATAGAGATTTATTATCAGTAACAGTATGGTCATCTGCTTAGGTTCAATATACCCACAATTATACTGCATCATGGGTACCTGTTTAGGTGCCTACTCAGATGTTTTGCACCTTTAAACTGAACCTCTAGTTATGCCTCTCTTTCAAGTAAATAGTGTTACAATGCGTTACTCAATTGCCATACTGAAAGTTGAGATTAACCTATTTCCACCCAAGAGTTTTCAATTAAATGCTCATTTTGTTTCTATCTTAGGTTTTGTGTGTTACATTGCCACAGTGTGAACATGCTTGTATGCAGTGCATGTATACCAACTTATACTCCAGCTCACATCTTTGGTTTTGCCTTGGTTTTTTGTGCTATGTACAAACAGGGTGTGGTTCCTCTTCATGAGCTACAGTTCTAACCATAAGTTTGCATGCACTATCAAAAAAGACACATATGCATGTTTTTCTTACTATCTAACTTGAAATCAGAAGTAACCTTTGCCATTTTAGATCAGTTAAGAGCCAAAATTATTTGTATTTGCCAAATATGCCAGAATAATGAGAAAGAGAGAGAGAGATAGCGAGAGCGAGAGAGAGAGAGAGAGAGAGAGAAAGAGAATGTTTTAAGGTATTTTTATAACTTTCTGCAATGTCAAAAGTTTACATACAGAAAGAGAACTATGCCTTTAAATATAATGTAACAGCCCATATGATAATGTCATGTGTTTGGAAGAGAATTTTGGACTTGCACAAGTCCATCCTTGGGTGCAATTTCCAGATACCCAAAAGTGCCTTGTTCATCTGTACAAACAATTATACACAATTACAAACAAGATGGGACTAGAGAAAATGCTTTGGTCAGACAGGTGCATATCAACCCAAGAACAACCCAAGACACTGACGGAAGCTTGTAAGATTGTGTCATCCACAGTGACATGAGTACTCTATCAACATGGGCTAAAATGCTACTCTGCCAGGGAGAAGCCATTACTCCAAAAGAAATATAGAAAAGCCAGATTAATTGTTTGTAAATGCACACAGCAAAAAAGACCTTAATTTTTGGAGACATATCCTGTGGTCTGACGAAACTAAAATTGAACTGTTTAGCCATAATGACCATCATTACATTTGGAGGAAAAAGGGAGAATCTTTGAAGCCTAAGACCACCATCCCAACTGTGAAACACGGGGGTGTCATCATTATATTGTGGGGTTGTTTTGCTGAAGGGGGGACTGGTGCACTTCACAAAAGAGATGGCATCATGAGGAAAGAAGATTCTATGGCAATGCTGAAGCAACATTCAAGACATCAGCCAGGAACTTAAAGCTTGGGTGGAAATGAGTCTTCCAAATGGACAATGACCTGAAACATAATTCCAAACTGGTTACAAAGTGCCTTAAGGATAACAAAATCAATGTTTTGGAGTGGCCATCACAAAGCCTTAATCTCAATCCTATTGAAAATTTATGGGCAAACCTGAAAAGGTGCTAGCAAGGCAACCTTAAAACCTGGCTGAGGTATACCAGGTCTGTCAGGAGGAATAGGCCCAAATTCCTACCAACTATTGTAAGAAGCTTGTGGAAGGAGATCCAATATGTTTGACTCATACAGTTTAAGGGCAATGGTACCAAACAATAATGAAATGTATGTAAACTTTTGACTTTGCAGAAAGTAATAAAAATGCCTTAAAACATTCTCTCTCTCTCTCTCTCTCTCTCTCTCTCTCTCTCTCTCTCTCTCTCTCTCTCTCTCCCTCTCTCTCTCTCTCTCATTATTCTGGCATTTGGTAAATATAAATAATTTTGGTTCCAAATTGAACTAAAATGGGAAAAGATTATTCTGATTTCATGTTAGATAATGATAAAGCACTTAAGCACAAAACTGCACATGAAGGATGGGAAATCGTACGTAAGGAAATCCTTAATGCACAAGAACTAACAATACCTAAAAGGAAGAAAGATGGGAAGGACTTAAAGAAACCAAGTTGGATGACCAAAAATTAAATCACCTGCTTAAAAAGAAAATGGAAACATACACCAAGTAGAAGATGGGGATTTTATGTAGGGAAGCATACATTGCAGTTTGCAGACTCTGCAAGACAAGCGTCAAAGGAGCTAAGGCTGCACACAAATTGAGGCTTGCAAAAGAGGCAGAGAGTAAGGTAAAAGGATTTTGGGGGTATGTTAAAAGCATAAGAAAATTGAAGGAGACCATGAAGTTCTGGAGAATCAAAATGGTGAAACTGTCAACAAGGTGGAACAGCAGGTGAAGCTACTAAATTCACATTTCATATCTGTTTATTCCCAAAAATCAAATGCAAGCATCAATGATAATCATGATAGAAATGATGGTCAAGAGGAGTCCACGTTGACAATAAGCAAATGATTGATATTAGAACACTTAGCCAAGTTAAAGGAAACCAAGTCCCCAGGTCCAGATGATTTACACTTTAGAGTCTTGAAAGAGATAGCTGAGGAAATAATAGTACCGCTTGCCATAATCTTCAATAAGTCATGGGAAACAGGAGTGGTCCCCCTAGATTGGAAAAGGGCAAATGTGGTTCCCATCCACAAAAAGGGGAAAAAGGAGGATCCAGGAAATTACAGGCCAGTAAGCCTGACCTCCAAGCAAATTGTCAATGAACATTTACTTAGATACCTGGATGGAAAGGCATTAACAAACCAAAGCCAGCATGGCTTTATGACTAATAAATCTTGTCAGACCAACTTGATTTCCTTCTATAACAAAGTCACTGAATGGTTGGACCATGGAAATGCTGTTGATATAGTATACCTTGATGTAGGAGGCATATTCCCACTGCTGAACAGGCTGGCACCATCTTTGGGGAGTGAAAACGCAGTATGGAACAGAATGGAGTATGGCCTATGACTAAAACTCGTGGGGCCTTAACAAAGTGAAGTGGTTGCAGTGACAAGGAAAGGTGCTGCGGCCAGGAAGCCTGTTGAAACCGGAGGGTTCCCAAGGAGTCCGGAATGAACAAACAAAGTATCCGACAACTATGAGTACTGGGTGTGATCCCAAATAAGTGCTATGGGCGGATGACACGTGCCCCTGCGAGAATCACCCAGTGTTGCGGATGTTGTGTACTCGACACCATAATGGTAGGTCAGAAGCCAACCTGCAAGGAACAGAGCTGGAGCTTCACCTGGCATCCGGCAGCTCAGCACATCCCCCAACTGGGATGAATGTGGCCCAAGGGGCGCATTCAGCCATGACCGTCAGAGTGGCCGAGTCGCAGAGCTCCTGGATGTAAAGGAAATTAATACCCCTGGATATGAGCGGCCCTAGGAGTAAAGTGAGCCATTCCCTCTCTATGGTGCCGGTTACACTGGTGAGGAAGAGATTGTTTTATACTTCGGAAGGTGGTGGTCAGGAGGCCCCACAACAAGAATAACCGACAAAAAGGTACTGTTTATGTGTTCTCCCCTCCCTAGTTTATTGGAACGGTTGCATTCCCCTCTGCTGTAATGCTGAAGACTCAGGTGGAGATGAGTCCCCTTATTGCCTCCCCGTGCCTGCCCATCGAACATTTCCCTTTTGCTCCATGGATGCTTCACTTGTTCCTTGAACATTGCCCCTTAAGTCCTAAGACTTTGCTAGACTTTTCTTCAGGAATTTTTTATCCATGGATCTGTATTTATCCCTGGTGCCTTGGGGCATTATTGTTTGCACAGCACTGGCATTCGTACAGAGGGGAGGAGGAGGAAAGGACTTGTGATTCCTGAGCAAAAGAGGACACCCAGACTGTGACCGCACTGCACCCAGGACGAAAAGAGTATAGTCTGCTTACGGTACGGCAGAAGGGTCTATCGTCGAAATAATTTAAGAATATCTTAAAGAATTTTAGAGTCATCTGAAAAAAATGGATAAAAATGTGTTTTAAAAAGTAAGGTCTGGCCGAGGACTGCAAGGTGTTAGAAGGGGGACATGTAGGAGGTGGCTGCGCCAGGTCCACCCCTATGGAGTAGAGCAACTCCCATAGAAGTGCACAGAGTATTATATTGAATGTAAATTGTTGGGCAAGTACATTACTGTGCCAATGATGTAGCAGAGCTGGATGGGGGCATTAGCCGGTGCCCTCTAGCATCCGTGTATTTATGTGTTATGTGTTTTATTGCATGGTATTATTACAGAGAACAAACACCTCCAAAATGTAGGTGTATTCCTCATGTGTATATTATAATGCAAACAATGTGTAATGTAAATAGGAAATACGGATTGCCCTCTTGTGCCATGTCAGCCAGGAGCATTAGAGATAAGGACTAATAGGTAAGGTAGAGTATTAATATGATAGAACTGCAGTTAGTAATCATTAGGTAAGGATTTTACATAGGATGCTTATTGTAGGCATGTAGGGAAACAAACATGCTGGAGTGAATGATAGGAGTAGTTAGCAACTTGCATAGATGAGTGTAGGACAGGTGCAGACAGTTCAGTGGTAGATAGTATGTTTATAGTGATAGCAATAGGATGTGTTAGCAGACCAGCTAGATATCGATACATTGGTAACCGGGGAGATGGAGCACAGTGGATGGAGTAAAGGTTGTAATTGCAAACAGAGCAAGGAAGTCAGTTCGGTTTAGTGAAGATGGAACAGTGAGCTGCACAGGAGGTCCTGAGACCACGAGCTCTGCTCTACAGTTGGCCCTCAAAAGGAACCCTCCATTGTGTCCTATAGGCATGACTGCAAGAGATGGGGACCATAGAAGTCAGACTCAGCTGCTGGAGGAATAGTGCCCAGAGCGAGGGATGGACAGATAGTCCATTGAGCAGTGGCAGCAGAATGGTAACACAGGAGAGAGTGGCATGTCTGTCCTAGGAAGGATAATATGAAGTTTGAAATGTGTGTTATGAAGAAAATGTCTCTCAGAAGGTTTGTTTGCTGAATAAAAAAGTTAAGTTTGAGTTCAAGAAAAACTGTTTCTTTGATGTGTTGCATAAGTACGATGTCTATGATCGTGACTGGCGACGGGTTGGTGGATGAGCCATCGAAGGTGCAAGTAAATGTCACACCCCCCAGCCGCGGCGGAACACATGAACAACACTGGAGTGAGAAAAGGGAGTGGGCATTGCCAGCCATCACCTGACTCCCCCTTCATTGACTTCAGTAAGGCATTCCATAAAGTATCACATAACATCCTCATTGAAAAAATGACAATGATCGTGCACAACGAGTAATACTAAATGGCTACACATCGAGCTGGAGGAAAGTTATAAGCGGGCTGCTGCAAGGCTCTGATCTGGACAACGGAATTATCGGGGAACTCATAAATTTTGCAGATGATGCTAAGATAGGAGGAGTAGCCAACACTAGAGAGGAAAAAGAGTGCATTCAAAAGGATCTAGATACACTCGAACAATGCGCCGAGGAGAACAGAATGGTGTTTAACAGGAACAAATGCAAAGTCCTACATCTGGGTAAATGAAATGTAAAAAGCACATATAGTATGGGAGGTATTGAACTAGGTGATAGCACAGGTGGAAAGGACTTGGGCATAATATTAGATCCCAGATTCAACATGACCCAACAGTGGAGAGCTGCAGCTAAAAAGGCCAACAAAATTCTGGGATGTATAAAGAGACAAGCATTGAATCAAGATCAAGAGAGGTAATTATTCCCTTTACTCTGCCCTGGTCAGACCCCACTTGGAATACTGTGTACAGTTCTGGGCACCCCAATTCAAAAATACATCCATATATTGGAGTAAGTCCAGAGAAGAGCAACCAAGATGGTAGAATGTCTGCAGACCATGTCATATGAAGAGTGGCTGAAATTACTAGGAATGTTTAGTTTGCAAAAGAGAAGGCTGAGAGGAGACTTAATAGCGGTCTACAATATTTAAAAGATAGTCACAAGGCAGAGGGTACTACCCTATTCTAATTAGCACAAGGAGGTACAAGAAGCAATGGCATGAAACTAAAAGGGAGGAGATTCAGATTAGACATTAGGAAAAACTTTCTGACAGTGAGGACAGTCAGAGAGAGGGACAGGCTACCACAGGAGGTAGAGATAGAGAGCTCTCTATCAATGGAAATCTTCAAGTGGAAACTGGATAAATATATAGCTGGGATGATTTAGGAAAACCTGCACTTGCAGGGAGTAGGGAGTTGGACCCATGGCCCTTGAGGTCCCCTCCAACTCTACCATTCTATGATTCTATGATTCTATGAAAAACATGCATATGTATATTATTAGCTAGTGTATTTAAACTTCTGGTTTCAACTATAGATTGTCATGCTGTACAAGAGCTAGTAAGACGCAGTACAGCATAATCCCCACTAGGTGGCAGCAGGGTAGTGAAGGAGAGACAAAGAAACACTGTAATGGAAAGGCAGCTGAAGTACAGCAGAGTAACCTCAGTAATGTTAACAGGCGAATCACCAGGGGGCAAAAGAGTAGTCAAACAGTCAGGGTCTAGCCAGGAGAGTCAAGTCACTGCAAAGGGAGGATCAATATCAAGTCAGAAAGCAGAACCGAGTCAGAAACCAGGAGATCAGGTATGCAGAGGGAAACACAAACAACAGAAGGAAGTCGGGCTGGGACAGGCAGACAAACAGGGGAGGGTCAAAGTCAGGACACAGTAGCAGGGAGGCAAAACAGATCAGGAACACTCACCAGAACCAGTATACAAGCTGCAAAGCAGAAATATCACTGGCACTGAGCCATAGGTAGAGAGGCAATATATAGCATTCTGGAATCCAGAACGAAGCAAGGGAAGTTAACCCCTGACATGACAAGGCCAGAGCTGAGTGTAACCAGCAGCAGGGAAAAGCCGGCCTGGATCATGACATAGATATTTCATTTCACATGGCAGGATGTTTATGAAGTTGGTTCTGGTCCCTATTTGATATTGTTCGACACAAGGTGAGGTTTTAATATTAGAGGATTAGGAACTGTCCCAATTGGGGTACCCCTTGTCATGGTGGCTTGGCCTTACTCTTTTTTTATTGAAAACAGTGTGTACTAAGTACCCTCTGTTACATGTATGTCCTTTTACTTTTTACTTATTTTTTACATCATTGTATATGCTCATTTTTGGCTCTCAGTTATAGAAGCAAGCTTGGAGTGCCTACAGTCACTGCTCACAGCACGGCTCACTATATTGTGAGCTGCTGCCATAAGCAAGTCCAGCACTCTGATTGACTGCTGGGTCTGTAGTGCATCTGTTCACATGAAGTTGACAAAGTGCTGGAGTGTGCTTAAAGCTGACGCTCACGGTATATTGAATGGTGCATGAAGAGTGACATAGGAGCTCCACACATGCCTCTATGACTGAAAACCATTGGCTCCTGGGAGTAAATAAGTTAATATTTTCCCGATAGCCCCACTTTTAGTAGGGTGGCCAGGCGGCAAGCATTGTAACACTATTTACCTCCAGATTAACCCTATATCTGCTGGTAGATTGTATTTGCTGAGGTGTCAGGTTCCTTTTTAGTAGCTCAATATAACTAATATCACATGCTGTTATAACAGTTAGCACTGTTGCTTTGCAGCATTGGGGTCCTAAGCTCAAATCCCACCAAGGACAACAGCTGCAAGGAGTTTGTATGTTCTCATTGTGCATGTGTGAGTTTCCTCCAGGTGCTCTGGTTTCCTCCCACACTCCTAAGATAGGAAATTTAGATTGGGAGCCTCAATGTCCCCATTGTACAGTGCTGCGAAATATGATGGCACTATATAACTTAGAACTATAAAACCTCAGCACTATAAAATGGTGTTAGTAAGGGCTTGGGGACTGCAAAGCAGGAAAATTATACTTACCGAGTTTCTGTGCGGCTGTCACACTGCTTCTTGGTCCAATCATTAAATCTCATGAATATTCACTGCCTCCCCATCCAACCCTCTGTGGCAGTGTCTGTGATTGGTTGCAGTCAAACTGCCAGTGTGCTGGGGTCTGTGATTGGTTGCCCACAGTAGTACTGTGGGAACCCCAGCTTCAACCTCAGGTGAAGTAATTGAACTCAATGCTGGATTACTGGATTAGGCTATGTGCGCACATTGAGCATTCGGTTGCAGACATTTCTGCACCATATCTGCATTTCCTGTGTCCTCAGGTGAACTGACTGACATCAACGCTTTCACAGCTGCGATTTTGTCAGTGTGTTCCTGATGTCACAGTGATCAGTCACATTTTCTAATGTGACAGCGCACTGCAACCTCAGATTGAGGAGTTGCTGGCATTGTTGTGGGACATTGTATGAACTTCGTCAGACCTGCAGGGGTGTTTTGGCGGTTAATAACTTTGGAGAAAGAGGGTGTTTTTTTGTTTGTTTTTAAAATAAAGCATTTTTCTCTGTGCTTTCTGTTTATTTATTTATACTTTAACGATTAGTAATGGGGAATCTCATAAACCTCTCGCCATTACTAAACTTGGGTTTGATGACAGTTGTGAATTTTTGACAAATCCCAGCTGTCTTTAACCACTTATATTACCCCAATTTCCACCACTCCAGGGCAATCGGGATGAGCTAGGTAAGCCCCTAGATTGGCACATCTAATGGATGTACCAATTCTGGGGCAGCTCTGGTCTGCAATTTTTAGGCTGTGAAGGGCCCAATAACCATGTGCTTCCCCAGCCTGAGAATACCAGCTTCCAGCTGTCTACGTTATCTTGGCTGGGTATCAAATTTGGAGGGACCGCAAGACATTTTTTCAAATTATTTATTTAAATACTTACAAAAATCTGCATGAGGTCCCCCTTATTTTGATACACAGCCAAGATACCACACATACAGTTAGGTCCAGAAATATTTGGACAGTGACACAAGTTTTGTTATTTTAGCTGTTTACAAAAACATGTTCAGAAATACAATTATATATATAATATGGGCTGAAAGTGCACACTCCCAGCTGCAATATGAGAGTTTTTACATCCAAATCGAAGAAAGGGTTTAGGAATCATAGCTCTGTAATGCATAGCCTCCTCTTTTTCAAGGGACCAAAAGTAATTGGACAAGGGACTCTAAGGGCTGCAATTAAGTCTGAAGGCGTCTCCCTCGTTAACCTGTAATCGATGAAGTAGTTAAAAGGTCTTGGGTTGATTACAGGTGTGTGGTTTTGCATTTGGAAGCTGTTGCTGTGACCAGACAATATGCGGTCTAAGGAACTCTCAATTGAGGTGAAGCAGAACATCCTGAGGCTGAAAAAAAAGAAAAAATCCATCAAAGAGATAGCAGACATGCTTGGAGTAGCAAAATCAACAGTCGGGTACATTCTGAGAAAAAAGGAATTGACTGGTGAGCTTGGGAACTCAAAAAGGCCTGGGCGTCCACGGATGACAACAGTGGTGGATGATCGCCGTATACTTTCTTTGGTGAAGAAGAACCCGTTCACAACATCAACTGAAGTCCAGAACACTCTCAGTGAAGTAGGTGTATCTGTCTCTAAGTCAACAGTAAAGAGAAGACTCCATGAAAGTAAATACAAAGGGTTCACATCTAGATGCAAACCATTCATCAATTCCAAAAATAGACAGGCCAGAGTTAAATTTACTGAAAAACACCTCATGAAGCCAGCTCAGTTCTGGAAAAGTATTCTATGGACAGATGAGACAAAGATCAACCTGTACCAGAATGATGGGAAGAAAAAAGTTTGGAGAAGAAAGGGAACGGCACATGATCCAAGGCACATCACATCCTCTGTAAAACATGGTGGAGGCAACGTGATGGCATGGGCATGCATGGCTTTCAATGGCACTGGGTCACTTGTGTTTATTGATGACATAACAGCAGACAAGAGTAGCCGGATGAATTCTGAAGTGTACCGGGATATACTTTCAGCCGAGATTCAGCCAAATGCCGCAAAGTTGATCGGACGGCGCTTCATAGTACAGATGGACAATGACCCCAAGCATACAGCCAAAGCTACACAAGAGTTCATGAGTGCAAAAAAGTGGAACATTCTGCAATGGCCAAGTCAATCACCAGATCTTAACCCAATTGAGCATGCATTTCACTTGCTCAAATCCAGACTTAAGACGGAAAGACCCACAAACAAGCAAGACCTGAAGGCTGCGGCTGTAAAGGCCTGGCAAAGCATTAAGAAGGAGGAAACCCAGCGTTTGCTGATGTCCATGGGTTCCAGACTTAAGGCAGTGATTGCCTCCAAAGGATTCGCAACAAAATATTGAAAATAAAAATATTTTGTTTGGGTTTGGTTTTTGTCCAATTACTTTTGACCTCCTAAAATGTGGAGTGTTTGTAAAGAAATGTGTACAATTCCTACAATTTCTATCAGATATTTTTGTTCAAACCTTCAAATTAAACGTTACAATCTGCACTTGAATTCTGTTGTAGAGATTTCATTTCAAATCCAATGTGGTGGCATGCAGAGCCCAACTCGCGAAAATTGTGTCACTGTCCAAATATTTCTGGACCTAACTGTAGCTGGGGCCTGATGCCTCCAGTTGTCTGCTTTATCTGCACTGGATATCAAAATATGGGGGGACATACACCATTTTTTCCAATTATTTATTTATTTTTTCACTCCATTCCGTGGACCCAGACAGCTACTGTGAGGATAACCAATCACAGATGCCAGCACGCTGGCAGTTTGATTGCAACCCATCACAGCTGCTGTCAGAGAGAGTGGGCAGGGAAAGCAGTGAATATTCATGAGATCCAACAACTAGACCCTGAAGCAGTGTGACAGCCTTGTGAAAACTCGGTAAGTATAATTGTCCTGCTTTAATCCCTATTGTGCTTCCTTTTACAGCCCCCTAGCGCTTACTAATACCATTTTATTACATTTGAGTTTGGGTCCCTTAAGCTGGGGTCACACTAAACGACAGCGACAACGACGTCGCTGTTACGTCACCATTTTCGGTGACGTAACAGCGACCTTGTAAGTCGCTGTTATGATCGCTGCTTAGCTGTCAAACACAGCAGAAGCAGCGATCATAACGTCGCTGTGCTACATGTTCAGAGAGCAGGGAGCCGCGCTTAGCGCTGGCTCCTTGCTCTCCTGCAGCACACATCGGGTTAATTAACCCGATGTGTGCTGCAGCTACATGTCACAGTGCAGAGAGCAGGGAGCCGCGCGCACTGCTTAGCGCTGGCTCCTTGCTCTCCTTGCTACAGTATACATCGGGTTAATTACCCGATGCATACTGCAGCCACATGTCACAGTGCAGGAGCCGGCGCTGGCAGCAAGAGCGGAGGCTGGTAACCAGCGTAAACATCGGGTAACCAGGGAAAGGTCTTCCCTTGGTTACCCGATGTTTACGCTGGTTACAGCTTACCGCAGCTGCCAGTGCCGGCTCCTGATCGCTTCATTTCGTCGCTCTCTCGCTGTCACACACAGCGATGTGTGTGTCACAGCGGGAGAGTGACGACCAAAAAATGAAGCTGGACATTCAGCAACGACCGGCGACCTCACAGCAGGGGCCAGGTCGTTGCTGGATGTCACACACAGCGACAGCGACGGGACGTCGCTGCAACGTCACAGAAAATGGTGACGTAGCAGCGACGTCGTTGTCGTCGTCGTTATGTGTGACACCAGCTTTAGACTTATATGGTGTTCAAAATCCAAGGTCAAGTTGGTGTTCGAGTCTGGTCTCTTTTTTTTAAGTCTGGCCGGACCCGCGGAACCCAAGCATATACAGGTTAGCCCATCTCTATTCGTGAGGAATCTTAGCCCATTGTCTGTCGGCAGTGGCCTATAGTTTACTAATAGTCTTGGGTTAGGTAAAAGTTATGTGACTGTAATGGTCACTTCAGAATCTTCTATGACTTCTTCTGAAACCAAACCTTGCTGGACTTGAGGTATGCTTAGGATCACAATCCTGTTGGAACGTCCAATGATGTCTGATATTTAGCTCTCTCACAGAAGGCATGATGTTTTCTAGAAATGTGTGATACTTGATTGAATCCCTCTTGCCCTTGACACATTGCATATATTCAGTGTCAAAGGAATGAAAGCAGCTTTAAAGCATCAGTGATCAAACACCATTATTCACTAAAGACTGGGTATTCTCTCCAGCGAATATTTTATTGCTTCAGAGAACAGAATACAAAATCTTTTCTGGCTTATTTAAATGGTTTTCAACATATTGCAGACAACTTTTCTAGTGCTTTTAAGTCAGCAGATATGTACATCTTGTAGTTTGGTTATTGAGCCTTACAGCGTTTAGTATGTGTAAATTGAAACCTCACTTTCCATCTTGCTATAGGTCTTTTGCAGCCACTCGAGATCAGCAGTAGTCCTTAAATGTGGCAATTTGTGATGAATTTGGGGAAATACTTGGTATATTAGTTGGGTTGAGCTATTTATATTGTTCTTGCTTGATTAGTTTACTGCAAACATCGAAACATTTGTAACTTTTGCCAATAAACCTGATTTGCATAGCGTGTTAAATAATTTTGATTGCATGTATATGTTTATTTTCTACTTTGCATCAACTTCTGAATTTAGCTTTAAAATACTGACGTGTAAATATGGGCTGAGAATTATGTAGAACAAGTAGAGGCGGACATATCATAGGTGCAACCTGTGAAGCCGTACATGGCTCCTAGTGGGAGGAGCAATTGGGAGGTAAAGGGCTCATACATTGTTCTTGCACAGGGGCCCTTTTCTGTCTGTGTCCGTCAGTGGGCACTAGTATATACTTTGTTGACACCCATCTAATTTATAATAAACAATGATGTCAGCTTTCATTTAGGCTGCGTTTATATGTAGTGGTCATGCTGCGGCTATAAATTACAGCAGTTCTGTGTCACTGCGGTCTTTTCACTGTTTTCCTGCACAATCTTATGCAAGAGAGCACAAGCGATCAAAATGGATACATGGTTTTGCAGGTGAAACAGTTGTGTCTCTGCAAATTAAAGAAGTGGTCCACCATATTCATTATTGGCCACATCGATATTATGTTGAGAAACAATGTTTCTCTCAAATACCTTGTGGGGCCAATAGTGCCTTCCCCATCACCTGACCCCCGGGCTCCATGAACTCTGGGATTCGGTGATGTCACATCAACTTCCTGTTCACCTGACATCACCGCAGCCGGCCCCATTTCACTGCTCATCACAGCCCAACGTGTCTCCTGCTTGTGCTTTCTATAGTGAAGGAGGAGGGAGCAGGGATATGCTGGACTGTAACACTGGGCTGTGATGAGCAGTGAAATGCCACCCACAGCCCAGTCACTCAGGAAGACTGGGTCCTGCCTCACTTGATGTGACATCACCAAATCCTAGAGGTCACGGACCCCAGTGTCATGCCAAGAGGGTGAGTGAAGCTCAATAGGGCTGCTCACAGACACTATTGGCAACACAAGGTATTTGAGATAAACATTGTTTCTGAACATAATATCGATGTGGCCAATAATGAATATGGGTAAACCAACCCTTTAGTGATTGTGCCAAAAAGATTGGAAAGACTGCACTGGCACAAGGCTGTTTGCAGCCTAATGCCAAAGTATGAAGGCTGTATATGAACACAGTTTTAATAATGTAGAATTTAGATGCTGATTGCTCCTATAGTCACTATGTAGGCAAAATGCAGACATGTAGTCAATGAGTAGTGCACTAATAGAACTAACAAGCTTTTGATTCTTTCACTCCTACTTACCCTAATCTCAAGGACTTTCATATAATACTATTCCCAGTCCTCTACTTCATAAAGCCATGGTTTCTATACCTTATAGAATTTTTGTTATAATGGAAATATTTAGGTATGAACATGACTCACAGTAGTGCCAATTTATTTTAGCTTTTAAATCATCATTAATAACAGACTATTTATTATACTTTAAAGAGTACTTATCACCAACCTGGGGCTGCCCATTTTTTTTATAAAGAGTTAGCATCCCCAGACTCGTGATTTATTGAAATATGAAAGCAAAATTTGAGCCTGAACTTCTGTATCTCTACTCACAGTAAAATCAAGAGATCTCATTTGTTATTGTGTAATCTTGTTCTTGCATTAATCCAGCCCTTGGAATTCTCTGGTAGTTCAATAGACAATGACAGGAGTGATAGAGCACGAGCAGCTAATTCTAAAACTCACTAGGGAATCTCGGAGCCCCATTTTTGGGGTCATATGTTTTCACAACTGTTAGACCCCTAACAACCAGCAAGGTATTCATTGGATCACTGATCATTTTCTCATTTAGGATTAACCCTTTAACTAGTAACTGATATATTACATCTTTTTTTGAGTTACATAATTTTTTGGCACTATTTTTAGGCCTTCTTTGAGTTTTAGGATTTTTTGTTAGTATTTTTATATGCATATGAGTTAGCAATCCCATCATTTAAATCTTATATCTATCACCATAAATATCATGTTAGAATTCTGAATATCCCATTAATTTGTGTTTTGTGCATATTATTTATCAACTAGATTAAAAATACCTAATTGTCTTATCATAAGGCAAGAGAAAAAGAACAAATTTTAAAAAAAATTGTAGCATGTTTTATATTTCACACTAGAAATAAATCTAGGAGAAAAAGGTTTTCTTAAAAAATTATGTGCGTAACCAACCTTAATGAAAAACTGGCTAGTATGATACAATGGCATTAAGAATTGCTAGTCATATTTCAGCAATATGTTCTGTATGATTTAGTACAGGAGCAGGTAAAGGTGTCAAATAAAAGTTTATCTGAATAACTTGGATTTATGGATTACCTGTTACAATAGGGTAGGATTGGGGTCCAGGAACAGATCCTCCTATTTCGCCTGAAGATGGACTTGTTAGACTGGATTTCATTTCATCCAATCCACCAGTTAGAGATGCCATGGCAGAATAATCTGTTGTCTAAAAAACAAGAAGAAAGAAGAACGACTAAATTTATGCCTATTACACTGAAATAAAATGGCCTAAAGGCTAAACATTTTGTATATATACTAAGTCATAGTAAGACCTGCTATTGAAAAGAGGTTGGTTTTCATTTTCATTAAACACAAGTGGAGAATTCCATTTAGTTAACAATTTACTTTGAGTATTTTATAAAATGCGTACTTGTTAACCATTATATCTCCAATAAGGGTCTATTCACAAGAACGACAGTCATAACCAAGTCCTGCTTAAATGTAGATTAGACTACAACACTGACCAATTCAACATAATGGACCAATTTATGAGAAAAATGCTGCATGCACTACCATTGTCCGATTAACAACTGAGTCTCCCCTATTTAAAGTCAATAGGAGGAATAATATCTCGCATGGTGCCAGAGTTTTTGGGCACTTTGCGCCAGTTTTATTTTTTAATCAAATTTACTAAAGTCATGCACGAGTTATAAATCATTTTGCATTTGTGCCATATTTATTTTGTGTTCATCCAAGGATGTGAGTCTCTAGTATTTTCATAGTTTTAGCCATTTAGGATATGTAACTTTTTTTAAAATGTTGCACAAAATATTATAAATTCATGAAAAATGGGAGGGGTTGTGTAAGAATTGTAAAGTCAGTTCTAGACAAAAGCTTAACATATAAAGATACAGCAAATGTATCAAACATTGTGCGATACTGACAGATTTGTCCCAAAAAAACAGCAATGTAACCAAAAGCAAAACTAAAGAACAGATAGGAAACAGTTAAAAAGATAATTCGACTCGAATTTAAAATGATCCATTAACCACTAGAGAAACAGAATGATGGAAAATTATCATGAGGGGAATTTAGGTGCTTTGTAACATATACTTCTGTCTTGAACTGTTACTCCACTTGTTTGCCACTTTCCTCTATTGGAGTGAGTTTGCAACTTTTAAAAAAATCAGATGACATAAATATGACTAAAGAAGGAAAAATTCCCTCTTTTGACAAACTTAAAATAAAAATAACAGACATGGTGCAAAGTGCTTTAAAATTTGAACACCACTTTTATAATTGTTCCAAAAAACATATGATAAGTTATCCCTACAATATAGGGTATACAGCCATCCAAAAATTTCAGGACAATTCCATAAACATAGGGTACTTTTTTGCCCTATCGGTAAAAAAAAATTGAAGGTATCCATGATTTTTTTCGATGCTGAATAAACTTCTATAGATTATTTCAACTGTAACTATCATAATTTTAAAGTTTACAGTGAATACAGTATACTGATAATCACAATGACTTACTATGGTTTTACAAATTTTGGATAAGCTGTTCAGGAAAAATAATTGGCAACTTTGCTAGTATGTATTGACTTTCACCAAGCTACTTTCTACTCTACAGAGTGGCAAACAACTTGATATAACTTGTCTGTTTGGTAATAATACAGGTTATTCAATGGATTGGTCAGGTAGCACACCACTATCAACCAGTCTGTCTGGTAGGCCTCATAAAAGGTCAGCAGAACTTCAAGAGTATCAAGATGTTATCTGCATAAATAGTTGAGTAAAATTAAGTTTCCTTGATCCCATGTACTGTCCTCGACAATAGCATATATTATCGTTAAATGCTGCACTCTCAGTTCTGCATCCTTTCAATCTGAAATTCTGAGCATTTTCTGCCAGTTTTATGCCTATACAGAGGTTATTATGGGAAATTGAGTTATAGATATTGTGCGGTGAAGCACTATGCAATAATCTGTTTTGGTTACAACTACCTGTCCCACTGTGTTTGACTGTCAAAAGTAAGACTTCTTACTTTTGCAGCATTTTTTAACAGCGGCCTAAAGGCCCCGTTACACGCAATGACATCGCTAACGAGATATCGCTGGGGTCACGGAATTTGTGACGCACATCCGGCGTCGTTAGCGACGTCGTTGTGTGTGATACGTATGCTAACAATCCGAAATACGTCAAAAATCTTTGATTGTTGACACGTCGTTCCTTTTAGAACCAGAATGCTACCTCAATTTAAATTTTATAAAAACACCATTTATTGAAATTCATTTAAAATTCAAAAAAGTTCCACCTGTGAAAAAATGACACACAGAACACATATACCCTGACCATGGAACAGCTCCAAGATATCTGCCCACAGGGACAAAAACACTTATTCCATATACTGATATCAATAATAATCCTGCCAGGGAAAAAGATCTAAATGACCCTCACTCTCTCTTTCCTCTACCTGCCAATGGAGGTGCGACATAAAGTCACAAATCACCCTAAAGGTAATGAGGTGCCCCCATTCCTCGGCGGCTTTCCCTTCTAAAGATGTCCCTACTCTCCCTCAAGTTATAATATAGGCTAGGGATAATAACTTTTATTACCAGGAAAGATGGAAAAATGAACTTATCTGAGAGATGAGTCAAAATTTAGTAGTCCCTCAGCAGTCCTTTTTTTCATAATGTACAGGCGTCCGGGCTTTCCATGGTCCTCAACCCAATAACATAAATACACATAGTCTCAGTCTCAACGCGTTTCTCCCCATAAGATTAGTCAGGGTTCATCAGGAGACAAAATGAAAAATAACTGGCCCAATCGCCTGTGGAACAAACAAATATCAGAACCCCAAATCCAAAACCACAAAACAGAGAGTCCTAGAAGCACATGGAGAACATACCTGATAGCTGTTAAGGGGGCTACTCATTTAGCAGCACACACCTCTCCATATGGATATGTATAATGGACGCCTTACCATGTGCCTCACTCTCCTTAAATATCATCAAATAGGGGCTGACCTGTTCGGTAACCGCCCCCAGGAACGCCCCATTGAGATGGGAAACCCTCGATGTATAAACCACATGCAGTTAATTAGCTGCCATCTTCCTAGGCAGCCGCCCCCAGGGTTTCCCCATCCTGTGCTGGGAGGAGGATGTGATGATCCGATGACGTGGTATGCTGAGTCACATGACTCGGACGGGTCACGTGGGTTTATTCACTTCCGGTATGGGTTCCGGTTTCGTCTATATGGCGAATGCACGTGCTTTACACCTCCGGGGTCCCGGGCAACGGGGCGTTATGGGAGGTAATTGTTGATCCGGATGGGGACGGTCCGTGCCTTCAGGTGATAGTGTGGCGATGCCCACCTAGGCAATGTGAGCTGGGACATGTGATGATTTAGATTATACGTCACTTCCGGTCTGTCAAAAATAGTGACTGCACGTGTAGTTTACATCCGGTTTCCTAGGGGACGGGGTGTTCCTGGGGGCGGCTGCCTAGGAAGATGGCAGCTAATTAACTGCATGTGGTTTATACATCGAGGGTTTCCCATCTCAATGGGGCGTTCCTGGGGGCGGTTACCGAACAGGTCAGCCCCTATTTGATGATATTTAAGGAGAGTGAGGCACATGGTAAGGCGTCCATTATACATATCCATATGGAGAGGTGTGTGCTGCTAAATGAGTAGCCCCCTTAACAGCTATCAGGTATGTTCTCCATGTGCTTCTAGGACTCTCTGTTTTGTGGTTTTGGATTTGGGGTTCTGATATTTGTTTGTTCCACAGGCGATTGGGCCAGTTATTTTTCATTTTGTCTCCTGATGAACCCTGACTAATCTTATGGGGAGAAACGCGTTGAGACTGAGACTATGTGTATTTATGTTATTGGGTTGAGGACCATGGAAAGCCCGGACGCCTGTACATTATGAAAAAAACGGACTGCTGAGGGACTACTAAATTTTGACTCATCTCTCAGATAAGTTCATTTTTCCATCTTTCCTGGTAATAAAAGTTATTATCCCTAGCCTATATTATAACTTGAGGGAGAGTAGGGACATCTTTAGAAGGGAAAGCCGCCGAGGAATGGGGGCACCTCATTACCTTTAGGGTGATTTGTGACTTTATGTCGCACCTCCATTGGCAGGTAGAGGAAAGAGAGAGTGAGGGTCATTTAGATCTTTTTCCCTGGCAGGATTATTATTGATATCAGTATATGGAATAATTGTTTTTGTCCCTGTGGGCAGATATCTTGGAGCTGTTCCATGGTCAGGGTATATGTGTTCTGTGTGTCATTTTTTCACAGGTGGAACTTTTTTGAATTTTAAATGAATTTCAATAAATGGTGTTTTTATAAAATTTAAATTGAGGTAGCATTCTGGTTCTATATTGATTTTCTACCTACGCAAATAGGTTTCTAAGTGTTTAAAACGTTGTTCCTTTCCCAAATATCGTTGCTCTTTTTGGACACAGGTTGTTTGCCGTTCCTGAGGCAGCACACATCGCTACGTCTGACACCACGAGAATGACGAACAACAGCGTTCCTGTGTCTTCGGGCAACAAGGTGGGCATGACGTTAAAGCGGCTGCTCTCCGCCCCTCCGCTTCTATTGGTGGCCCGCTGTGTGACGTCGCTGTGATGCCGCAGGAACCTCACCCTTAAAAAAGAGTTTGTTCGCTGGCCACAGCAATGTCGTTAGGAAGGTATGTGCGTGTGACACGTACTAGCGATACTGTTCGCCACGGGCAGCGATTTGCTCGTGACGCACGCACGACGGGGGCGGCTGCGAACGCAGTGCATAAAGAGGCCTTTAAACGATTGAACAGTACTGTGTATATGTATTTTTTAGCATATTTATATTTCACTCTACAAGGAACATACACATACTCATTATAGTCATTGGTGTCTGTTGGGTACTGTTGATGTCTACCATGTGACACATCTCACAATGCCATTACTTTTGTTTTCTGTTCTTATAAAGGAACCAAAAAACTGAAGAAGGCAGATGTGAACCTGGGCTAACATTGTCCTTGAAAGTAGGCACACATGGTATTTGGCATTCTACTTTTAATAATGTCTAATAAAATAAAAATGACACAAAGCACTCCAAAAACAGGCATGAAGCATATGATGTGTGACTGTTTGCTAGGTATACACCACTGTACAACCACAGTCTTTTCAATGGGATGGTCATGGAGCACATCACTATCAACCAGTCTTTGCGTTATAAAAGTTCAGCTAAAAAACATAATTTTTGGTTTTTGAACCCTTGAGAATTTTCCATATTTCTGTAAAAATTTTATCTAGAACTAAATTAGATGTTCATACAAGTACTAAAAGTAGAGAACCAAATTAAATAATTAAGCCACAAATATTAGACTTTCATTTATTTGAAATGAAGAAGATGATCCAATATCACATGTCTATGACTGGCAAAAGTATGTGAACCTTTAAGATTCGCATATAATCTGAAGGTGAAGAATCAGGTCACTTTTCATTTAATTGAAAGACAATTGGGTGTGAGTGGATGACTTGTTTTTTTTTTTTTTAAAGAACAGAGACAGATTGTGTATAAATAGAAAAAAATGAAGACCTTTATCACCCTCTTGCCCACCCACTAACAATGATCACTCCATGATTATAGATGAGCAAAGCCGACCTTTAAAGTTCGAGGTTCAGGTCTCAGACTCAAACATGGACTTGTAAGAAAGTCAGTATCTAAGTTTGGGTGCTCTTTGCATTCTAACGACTCTGGGTGTTCAGGTATGCTTGGTGCGTAGCCCAGAGAGAGCCACTTGCAGCCTCTGAATGGCTCTCACTAGAGATAAAAACGACTTTTTCAGATGCTGTGTCTAAAAAAATCAAAACCAGGACCTCCCTCCCACAGAAATGTTATGTTTATAGCTGGTTGTATTGGATGGAGAGCTGAACTGCCCAATCATTCACTTCCAATGGGGTTCGGGTTCCAGGATCAAGTTCAGCTCAAGTCCCGGTCCCGAACTTAACTTTATGTAAAGTTCAACTGAAGCCAGCCAACCCAAACTTCCACAAGTCCTGTCATCTCTATCCACGATCAAGGCATTTAATAATCCATGAAGTCACAAAGGAGAACAAGATAACCTTTAAGCAACTAAAGGTCTCTCTCATACTAGCTAATGATAGTGTTCAACAGTGCACCATTAAGAGAACACTAAACAATAATGGTGTACATGGCAGGATTGCAAGGAGAAAGCCACTGCTCTCCTACAAAAACATTGCTGCCCATCAGAAGTTTGCTAAAAGTCACTTTGACAAGCCAGAAAGCTATTTGAATAATCTTTTGTGGACAGATGAGACCAAAATAGGCCAAAACCTCATACCATCACTGAATCTCGGCGGTGGTAATATCAAGTTTTGGTTATATATTGCTGTTTCTCGTCCAAGATAGTTTACTGTCATGTCCCACAATTTGGAAATCATACAGTATTGTATTGTTGCCTTTACGTTGCTATGCAATAAAGTTGCCTCTTAGCAGTTTGTCCTTCCTCTCTACTTGTAGCTCTGATGTAAGCTGTGATGTCAGTACATCCTACCTTCTTCCCCAGTTAGTGCATGTCATCCATCTTGCTAGTATGATGTATAGACATGTGTGATTCAGAAATGTCTTTTTGACCTACTGTAATTGTGCATAACTGCAGGAATTCAACTGGAAAATAAACATTGTTCTGGAATCTTCATATATGCCAACTGTCTTTGTGTGAATAATGGTACATAGAGACATCCACAGATATGGTTTTTCAAGCGCCATACACTAGCAGCCTAGTTATGAAGTCAGAATACCATTATTGATCGAACAATGAATTCTGAATTATACCAAGAAATTCTATAGAAAAATGTCAAGACTAGGGCTGAGCGGACCCAGACTGTAAAAGATGCCCGGGTGCCTAATGAGGGGCCGGGATTCTGCGTGTACAATCTGAATTCGGCATTGAGGAAATTAAAGGAAAAATAAAGAAAACAAGAATTAAGTGAGTGTTTCATACTTTACGGAAACCTGGTGTCATGGCGGCAAACTGCTTCCGGGTTACACATTCACTTCCTGTACTGCGCAATAGTTTCATTGCATACACACAGCTTTCTGTGCTTTTCCCGCCCACCGGCTATCCTGTCGTCTATAATTGGTTGCAGTCAGACACACCCCCAACCTGTGACAGTGTCTGCCTGCAGTCATCGCTCATCGCAGCTCAGTCATTGTCTACACTCACAGCCGGTGGTCTTGTTCTATGGCCGCTCGCTGGGAGATGTAGCAGAGCTGGAAGCGGTATGGGACCTCATGTGGATTACGCCGGACCTGGAGGGTGTTTGGGGTTAATAAAGTAGTGAAAGAAGATCTGTTTTTGTATTTTATTCTAAATAAAGGAATTTTTCTCTGTGTTTGTACTTATTTACTTTCATTTCATCATTCACAGGTTAGTAATGCAGGTATCTCATAGACAACTGTGCCATCAATAAGCTAGGGTTAAGTAAGAGCTCTGCGCTGTTATTAACCCCTGCAATTACCCTGATTGCCAATGCAACACAGCAATGGGAAGAGCCAGTAAAGCAGCGGGATTGACACATCTAATGATGAAAAAAATAGCCACATGTGGTTTTTCTTAGGCCAGAGTCACACTTGTGAGGGACTCGCACGAGTCTCTCATCGCATCACCTGGCACAGCCGCACATTCTTCTGACAGGAGCAGGTCGACTGCATGTGTTTCTATGTACCTGCACACTCATGTTTGGAGAGCGTCAGGCCGTGCCGGGTGATATCATGCCAGACTCGCACGAGTCTTGCATCGCATCACCCGGCACAGCTGCAAACTCTTCTGACAGGAGCGTGTCGGGTGCATTTGTTTCTATATACCTGCACGCTCATGTTCGGAGAGCAGCAGGCCATGCCAGGTGAAGTGATGTGAGTCCCTCGCACGTGTGAATGGGCTTATTTTGAATCACAGCACAGATAAAGCATGACAGCTGGGGGCTGAAGCTGTGGGCTTTATCTGTGCTGGCATCAGAATATGGGGGACCCTGCGCCGATTGTTTTATTATCTAATCCTAACCCTAACCCTAACCCTGCAATTACCCTGATTGCCAATGCACCACAGCAATGGGAAGAGCCAGTAAGGCAGCGGGATTGACACATCTAATGGATGTGGCAATACCAGGCAGCTGCGGGCTGAGAATACCACCTCCCAGCTGGCTTTATCTTGGCTGGGTATCAAAATTTGGGGGGATCGCTCGTCATTTTTTTAAAAAAAAAAAATTATTTTAATAAAAAAAATAGCCACATGCGGTTTTTCTCAGGCCGGAGTCACACTTGTGAGGGACTCGCACGAGTCTCTCATCAGATCACCCGGCACAGCTGCACACTCTTCTGACAAGAACAGGTCGACTGCATGTGTTTCTATGTACCTGCATGCTCATGTTCAGAAAGCAGCAGGCTGTGCCGAGTGATGTTATACTAGACACACACGAGTCTTGCATCGCATCACCTGGCACAACCGCAAACGCTTCTGACAGGAGCATGTCGGGTGCATGTGTTTCTATGTACCTGCACGCTCATGTTCAGAGAGCAGCAGGCCGTGCCAGGTGAAGTGATGCGAATCCCTCGCATGTGTGACTGGGCTTATTTTGATACACAGCACAGAGAAAGCATGACAGCTGGGGGCTGCAGCTGTGGGCTTTATCAGTGCTGGCATCAGAATATGGGGGACCCTGCGCCGATTGTTTTATTATTTATTTATTCATTTAATTTTATACCATCATACTGACCCGCAGACACTTGCACTGCATTTCCTGCCCAACGGTCATCCTGGTGCCTGTGATTGGTTGCAGTCAGCTGACACCCTGACACTCAGGGTGGGGGCGCATCTAACTGCAATCAAGTACACGCGCCGGTGGGTGGACAAAGCAAATGAGAGTTAATTGTCGGCTCCAGAAGGGAATGCGTGACCCGGAAGGAGTGTGCCGCCATGACACAGCCTCGGTGAGAACATTACATGCGCTCCTACCCTCCTATTCCTTTCACCAACGTTTTTAATCTCTGGATTCTGGTCCCCTAGACTTATATGGGTACTGGATTCCGGAGCGGATAGGGTTTTTTTTTAAAATTTAGCAGGGACCCGCCGGTCCTGGTTTTTTGTGAGTTCGACCAGCTCTAGTCAAGACATCAGTCCATGAGATGAATATCAAGAGAAAGTGAATCATGCAGTGAGACAACTATTGGTTAAAGAAAAATAAAGCTTAAATTTAGAAATCATTAAATCAAAGTCTTGACCTTAATCTTACAGAATTTTTTTTTAAGGACCTGAAAAAAGTAGTAAATGGGAGAAAACTCATTAACATAATAGAATAGAACAGGGGTCGGAACCTTTTTGGGTGAGAGAGCCATGAACGTCAAATATTTTATAATGTAATTCCATGAGAGCCATACTCTCCAGGGGGCAGCTGCGGTGGTGGAGCAGCTAAGAAGGTCCCAGGAGGCAGGATAGGCGATGCTGCGGGCATGGAGTAGGGGGTGTCAAGGCTCAAGAGTGTCAGTGTGCGGAGGGTCGGTGATACTGCTGCAGGCTTGTGGGGTGTCAAGGCGGCGGGCGCTATTGCTCTGCCGGCGGGCTGCTTTGAATCTCCCCCAGTTGACGACATTAACTTCAAGAAAATGGACGTGGAGTCCTATCTACGCACAGGACACCTCCGTGGCCATTTTCTTGAAGTCAATCTCATCTACTGCAGGAGGTTCAAAGCAGCCAGCAGTCCGCCGGCTACTTGTAGGCTTGCCGCCGCAACACCCCATGAGCCTGCAGTATCGCCGACCCTGCGCCACCACTTCTCCCCCAGTAAGCCATATGCGGTTTATAAGACATACCCCCATTTTTCCTCCAGTTTTGGAGGAAAAAAGTGCATCTTACAAACCGGAAAATATGGTACTTTTTTATTAAAGATTTGTCTGCCAGCCAGATGCAGCCATCAAAACATCCACATCTGGCTCGCAAGCCATAGGTTCCTGACCCCTGGAATAGAAGCTGGTTTGTAGGAAGGGATGGGCTAAAATTCTTTCAAGACAATGTGCAATTAATGGAAATTTTTTGATGCATTTAGTGTTTCCCAATGAAGTCACACCACATTTTAAAAGCAAAAATTGACATGCTTTGCTACTACAAAAATGTGATATTGGATAATTTTCCTCATTTCAAAAATGACAGTCTAATATGTTTTACTCAATGACAAAGTCTAATATTTTTGTCTCATTAGCTTGATTTGGTTCTCTTTATCTATTTTCTACTGTACATTAATCCATAGTAGATGATTGGTGTAACAATTTTCAAAAAGGAAATTATAGAATCTTGATGAACACCCAGTTCGCATTGGTTTATCAATACAATAATAAGTTACCTATGAAAAAATGGCTACCGTGATATTTGTTCAGCCATCTTCACTCACTATATGTCTATAAATCACAATGGTATCAAACCTAAGCAAAGGTGACAGTATCACATAGTAATAATACCTAAAATACCTGCAGATATTATTCTGTAATAACAAATATATGACAAAGATATATTTTTGTCACTGAAAAAACGGAAACACATTTATATAGTGGACTGAAAGACAAAGACCACATGGCACACTTGCATACAAATATTAAAGAATGGAGTCGTGTGTGGAAGGTGTGAATTACCAATTAGCACAGTAAAATAGAAATTTAAGTCCCTAAAGGAAGGTATAACAAACTGTACAGCAACTAAAATACTGACTGCCAATCTCAAATTAATTTAATTCAATTAAACATTTTTAATAATATAAGAATCTAATACACTTGAGTGCCTTCCTATGCTTTAGGTTTCCCAAGCCAGTTCTTCTATTAAACACCACACCGGTGCAAATGGTAATATGCAGATGAGAAACCAAATGGTCAGGACTCCCGTTATGTTCTTAAATCTATTTCGCAACTACCAGTCAATATGTGTGCAATCACCTATTTACTTACTCTATATTTGACTGGAAATTTACATGGCATATATCGACATGTAAAGTCCCATTTAGATAGCGCAATTTTAGTCTGCTGAATGCCAATTGTCTATGTACAAGTAACTCAGTACTCATTAACTGGCCGATGGAAACTGATATGCTCGTTCTGTCCCTATACGTCATCACATTTATATGGGGCTATGTGTTGCTGATAACGATGATTTTTATGCCAGAATAACCAGAATAGACAATCTGGTAATCGGACAATTAAGGCTGTGGCCACACGAGCATTACTGCAAATGCATCGCATGACACTTGGCTCCAACTCTGATGGAGTGTAAGCAAAGTGTCATGCCACTGTGATACGATACTGCGATCAGAGCACAGCCACGGAGAAGGGGGCAGGTGCTGCGGAGGAGAGGGGGATTAATCTCCCTATCTCCCCCATTGTCACCTGATGTGATTATCGCACTTTACCTCAGTGTAATGCGAGTGCAGTGCAATGTTTGTCTCGCATCCATACAAGCATACATTCAGCGATTGTTTTCTCGATCCGATTAGGGCTGAGAAAAAAATCGCTCATAGGAGCGGCCCCATAGAGTAACATTGGTCTGAGTGATTTTTTTTATCGTGTTCCACTTGGTCCGTTTTTCTCGCCATGTGTCCTTAGCCTAAGCATTCTGGTCTTCTGTAGGGTGGACTGGTCACCAACATGTTTATACAGGCCGAGTTTTGGTTCATCTAAAAGGCTAAAAAGTGAGTTATCACATCAGATCACTCTGCATGGACAGAGAGTAGAGACCGACTCTTCGGTAAAAAGGTCAGGTAGAAGTTAGAGATGGAAATGTATCCACAGTGAAAAGAACTATAAAACCATTATTTATTAGTAATTATTAAAATATTGAAAGAAAAAAAAACAAAACACATTATTTTATGCCTACGTGTTTCAAGCATTAAGGCTTTTAATCATAACCTTCATTCATAGTTTAATGTTAGTGATCGAAACATTTAGGCCTACTTTGTATTTCCTATTTTCTCCCTCATCTAAATGGGCCCTTAGATACAGTACAAGCAATATTACCACATTATTTGTGTGTATATACTTATACATTTCAGGATTGACAATTTTCCAGCTATTTAGGGGATTAACATTTCTCTCTACAGATGACCATCTTTAGACTCCAGAAGAAGTCCCAACATCCGTATATCAGTTTATGTCCATCAATACTATTGACTTTAATGGTGAGAGCCTAACACAAGCAAGGCCACCTTTCCACTGAGGTTTATAAAATAAGTTCCCGCTGCTGGCTACTTTGTATTGTAAGAGGAGCCAAGGGATTTCTGTTCTCACAGTGCATAAGGGTGCCTAGGTAAAAGCTCTATGAATTAGGCATTAGTGTTTCAGATGGGAATACATGTTCAAGGGAAAAAAAAAGTCCTGAGATAACAGGTAACCACTGACTTTTAGCAATTATACTCATATAACCATATTTACGGTATGTCTTGCTTGTGTAGTCTTTCCAAAGCATGCAGTGAATGCACTCATTGTATGATTTTTTTTGAGCGTCACTTCATACACTGGGGTTCTCTACAAAATTATCATACCTCAAAAGGGCTAATGAAAGATATCTAAAGTCAGTGACTAATGTCGATTAATACCAAGTGTGTATACTAATACAAGATGCCAATGTTGCTAGTTCTCCTCTGTGTAAATAACGTGGCATTATTTTTTGAGCGTTACTTCATACACTGGGGTTCTTTACCAAATTATCATACCTAAAAAGGGCTAATGAAAGATATCTACAGTCAGTGAATAATGTTGATTAATATTAAGTGTGTATACTAACACAAGATGCCAATGTTGCTACTTCTCCTCTATGTAAATAACATGACATTATTTCTTGGGCGTCACGTCATACACTGGGGTTCTCTACCAAATTACCATACCTAAAAAGGACTAATGACAGATATCTACAGTCAGTGAATAATGTCGATTAATACCAAGTGTGTATACTAATACAAGATGCCAATGTTGCTACTTCTCCTCTATGTAAATAATGTGGCATTATTTTTTGAGCGTCACTTCATACACTGGGGTTCTTTACCAAATTATCATACCTAAAAAGGGCTAATGAAAGATACGGTATCTACAGTCAGTGAATAATGTCGATTCATATTAAGTGTGTATACTAACACAAGATGCTAATGTTGCTACTTCTCCTCTATGTAAATTACGTGGCATTTTTTGAGCGTCACTTCATACACTGGGGTTCTCTACCAAATTATCATACCTAAAAAGGGCTAATGAAGGATATCTACAGTCAGTGAATAATGTCAATTAATACTAAGTGTATATACTAATACAAGATGCCAATGTTGCTAGTTCTCCTCTATGTAAATAACATGGCATTATTTTATGAGTGTCACGTCATACACTGGGGTTTTCTACCAAATTATCATACCTAAAAAGAGCTAATAAAAGATATCTACAGTCAGTGAATAATGTCGATTAATATTAAGTGTGTATACTAACACAAGATGCCAATGTTGCTACTTCTCCTCTATGTAAATAACGTGACATTATTTTTTGAGCGTCAAGTCATACACTGGGGTTCTCTACCAAATTATCATACCTAAAAAGGGCTAATGACAGATATCTACAGTCTGTGAATAATCTCAATTAATACCAAGTGTGTATACTAATACAAGATTCCAATGTTGCTAGTTCTCTATGTAAATATCATGGCATTATTTTTTTCACAGCATGGCCATCATGATAACAATGGAATAATAGGCTGCACATCTGATAGTCAAAGTAACCTCAGACTACTTTCAAAATCCAACTAGTACAATCAAGCCTCATCAGTATAAAAGGAATTGAAAGTAAAAACCCATTGAAATGTCTTGAAATATACATGGTGTGCCTTACCTGCTATATATCTTCTTCCTCTTATATTATACATATAAATAGCTGTATTTCCATCCTCCTTTTGTTTCTCATTTGTGTTTAATATCTGCATGTAAATGTCTGAAAATAGCATCTGTAATTGAGGATTATGAAGTATAGCCAGCTCCTGACAGGCTGCTAAGGAAGATGGATTATCCTCATTTTTCTGTAAATTTTGTCAATTTTGGAATTCATAAGCTATCAACACTGATCAAAATGTTACTGCACAGCTGTGTCAAAAAAGGGAGAGAGAGAGTGAGGCGAAAGTGGTGACGTTCGCTCCCCTGCTCACCGAGAATATTGGTTCTCCTTTCTACTTAACTAGCAGCCCTCCCACCCACCTTTTCCTTGCTTGTTTAATGCATTACAAACTGGATGGGAATGATTCCCTGCTACTTGTTATTTACCTAAAAAAAAAAAAAAAAAGCAAATAAATAAAATATATAAAGAAATTGAAAAGAACGCCAATGCTCTGGTGTGCCTATTCAAATCACAAAGTGTAATTTATTACATTTTCTCCCCTCTTTATTTATTCCTAAGTAGTAAACACAATTTCTATTCAGGGGGTTTATTATGTTCAACTCCTAGCAGACAATCACAGCACACTAGAGGCAATTGTTTAGACTCTTCCTCTCAATTTTCCCATTACTGGGAGTAAGTACTGTTGGGACTCTTTAATAGCCCGACTGCAGCCCATATCAATAACAGATGAGGTTTAATCGTCCAACACAAAAATTATTTAGGCTCAGAAAGGACATTCAATGTCATTTGCATAATGGCATCGCTATCCCGCGCACCTAACCCGTCGTGCATAAACAAGGCCCAGGGACCATAAATAATAATAAATCATGACGTCCCTGCGTCTCTGGCTGTAATAGCAGCCACTCTTCGTTGAAATTATTTCACTAGAAAATGGGCACTGTAATTTTTAAGACATGTGGCATGCCACAAGGCAGTAAATCTCTAGCAAGCACACACATATACAATGAAAAGACTGCCCCGTGAGCACAAAGCTGTGTGAATGAGAGATGGAAAATATTTGCATTTGCAGTTTAAATTGGCTTCTGTGATGCTGGGGAATGAAAACAAAAAAATAGAAGAATTGAAGAAAGTGGTGTGCATTTGATTGTGCTCTGATGTGACGTTTGCTTAAGTAAAGTATTTGTGGCCGGAATTTTAATTTACAAATGCAATAAACAAAATGAAAAATTACGTATGCGAAAAATTCACAGAGGGGCATTTCACTACCTTAATATTAGATAGGATTAAAGTAGGAAAATGGTTTCTCAAAGAATTTAGGATTAGGAGTCTTTAGTGGCCTATGGCTAACACATTTCAATGACATTAAAAATGGCCGCATTGGCATTTTACATATAATGGATTTTGTATTTTTATTCCAAATCTTTTTTTGGCCCCATCAGCATTAGGGGGTATTTAGAAAAATGATTAAAGGAATTTATTTTTCATATTGTACATAAAGGGGACAAATCCTGTTTGTTAGAAAGATCAGATTATGAGAAGCCCTGGAGAGGGATAGAAGTGAGCACAAAATAGGGCAATACCGTCTGGTAAAAGAAAAGTAAAAGCAATGATAACACTCACCTGAAGGTGTTGTGTGCCGGCAAAACATGTATAAAAGTGTGGAAAACATTGTGGCTGGAGGAAATGGTTTATCCAGATGTAGAATAGCAAAAATGGAAACTGTCACGTTTAGGCGCGGGGATGAAGAGCCTTGGGATTCCAAAATGGTTTTTATTAATACCAATGGGTTTCTGTGCCAGACAGGCGCCTTAAGGTATAAAGACTTATTTTATACCTTGAGAAAAGCACCAGTGCGGTGCAGAAATGCCTTGGAATGAATAAAAAAAAACATTTGGGATCCTAATGCTCTTCAGCGCAGCCCGCCTAAACGTGACAGTTTCCACTTTTGCCAAAGATCAGATTCTGGGATTTACAACTGATAGGACCTAACAATCTACTGTAATTTCCAGATAAACTAGGTATCTCTATTCTCCTCTAGTGCCACTACTGGTGAGTTACCTGATCTGTCCTGCCTCCCACCTACCTTGTTCTGACTCGTACTCTCCTTGTTCATCCGTCTGTCCCGGTCCCCGACTACCCACTCCTGTCTACTGTGTACCTTTCCCTGTCTATCTTATCCCGGTCCCAACCTGTTTGTCCCCCTCCCTTGTTTGTACGTGGACTTCCCGGCATCTGACCTGTATCCTTGTTCCTAACTTCGACTCCATTTTGCCCCTCTATTGCATACGTGACTTCCCGTCCTCCAACTCTTGGCTATCACCTGACCACAATTTGATTATCCCTATCATGAGTCCTGTCAGTCATTGGCCAGCCCTGAGAGGGGTCAAGTGTAAGTGACACATTTCCCTACAATCCTGAATGCTTAGTTTTTCTAATGCTTTTTCTTAGACCATCCAAGGTCAAAGTGGTACTCCTAACCCCTATAATTGGCATGTAGGCTTTTTTACACCCTTTACTTCCTTTATTGTAGGTCTTCCAAAGGAACCTGCTTTCATAACCAGTTAACGCTTAAGGATACCATTGGAGCGCAGATTCTGTTCCTTCCTTTCCTAAGAATTTTTTATACTTAACTGAATTTAATTTTTTTTCAACTACACTGTAAAATAAAGCTTATACCCTGTGCCTAAATGTAGACTGCGGTGACAGGAATAGTTACAGTTTTAGTGAGGGTTTTTTTGTTTTGTTTTTGTTTAAAATAACTCTATGACAGTACCTGCAAATAAGTGAATTAATCAAGTCAAATAGGCGATTTGGACATTTTGCTTTTAAAGGAAATACATTTTATAATTTTGTTTAAATAGTTGCGGAATGAATGAAGCAATTTAGCTGGTATCCATTTATATTGCATTTTATTAAATTACTTAGTATTCCATAATATTTTAGGCTATTTACATTAATCCCACAGTTTTCCTGCAAAACGAAAGTCGACATGATAAAACTCCCAAGGAGTTTTAGGGTAATTTTGGAATTTAGTATGGTTATTTTATATTTAGGTACTAAGTGTCTTGGGAGAACCGTTTGCCAAACTAAAAATATTGTTGCCAGAAAATTAGGAATTCTGATTTTCTATTATGCAGTCCACACAGAAAGATGACTGTTTGCATGGCCATAATTATCATACAACTATAAGACTAACATTGCAATGAACTGTAAAGGTGCAGTATACCTTCTCTATATTTTATTAATTGTTTAATACATGCAGTTTATACTATACAGTGACGAGATTAACCATTGAAACTCAAATAATGCTAGTCAGTAGACAGTTATTTTGTTAAAATGTGAATATTGGGTTAAATTTACTTTGATAACTTTTGAAAACATCAGTTTAGGGCTTCATTCACGCTAGCATTTTTCTATGTGCTGCTTTTTGTCTAATTTTTACATATTCATTGACATCTCAATTAATTAGATGGGATCAGTTAAGTTGGCATAATGTTGGCATGGTACCATTTACTACCAGTGGCCCACATTATTATTTTATCCAGATTTAGTGTATAATATTTTTTTCAGCGTTTAATATATATTATCTGAAGACATCAGACTAAGTGATATTGTTTAAACCAAAAATAATATTGTAAAGTCTCAAATATTCATTGTGCCCCCTATAATTACACACTCCATGACTAGCTGTTGCTGATTGCATTAATTTGAATACAAATTAGTAATACATAGCACAGACTTTGCCGTTTGCTTTCTCAGACCCATCATGTGCGTGCTCTTCAGCACCAAGGACAGCACCAGTTCTATTACTACTGTAACAATTTCAACTGAGCCATTTCATAACAAAAAAATCTAATATTATCAAAGGGGTGATCGAAAGGCTGATTCAATTTTCATCTAAATCCCTATTTATTTTTTGCTCTAATATACACTAAGGTGTTAAAATGACTACAATAAAAAAAATCTCCGACTACACTATCTATTATTGGATTCTTTTCTAATTCCTATCTGATGACGCTTCATTTGCGAATGCCAGTGCATACTGGGATACTCAAATAAAGCGTCATTAAGGGCAGAGGCTACAGTCACTTGCACAGACTCTGCCCCCTCCCTGAAATGAATTGTCATCAGTGACGCTTGTTTCAGGGGCTGCTCTGGCACTTGCACGCTGTCATTGTGCGATGTGCATAGTGACAGCATGCTCTGTGTTGCTGGCTCATTTCAGCACAGCCATCAACAGAACAGCGTGCAGTATCAGTGTGTGATGTCAGAGTACCAAGAGGTGTGCAGAGAACTAGCCCCGGCTAGTGATGTCCCAATGACAGTGTGCGAGGACAAGACCAGTCCTGGAAATGTGCGTCACTGATAATATTTTGTTTTAGGGAGGGGGCTGAGGCTATGGCAGTGACTTCAGCCTCTGCCCCAGATGACAATTTGAGTATCCCAGTATGCACTGGGATTCTCAAATGAAGTGTCATCACACAGAAAGTATAGAAAAAAAATCAATAATTGCTTGATAGTGTAGTGAGGGAAGGATTGACATTTTTTAATGCAGCCATATTAGAAAATAGTTTAAATTTGGGCAACAAATAGATAGTTTAGATGAAAATGTATTCAGCATTCAGACTTTTCTTGTTTATCAACAATTCACTATTATATGGTCTTAACCCAGGAGTCAAGTGACATTCATACATTTCTGACCATGCTAAAACGTTTTAGTGTCCTGGAGGCCCAATAGTATCTGTAGCTAGTAAGAGCTAGGAATCCACATAAAAGGCTTACAGAGCCACATGCAGGTCCTAAGTCATTGGTGGGGAACACTACTATAAACTAAAAGTAGTTTACAAAAAAAAAGATACATGTGACATCACTTTAATTTTAAAAACTTTTAAGACTAACGTAACTTAACTTGTTCATCAATCATACTAATATAAATCAATACATGCCACAATGGTAGATTGACATTTTTAAGCATTTATAAAAAAACTTAATTATTATTATTATAACAAAAATTATTGTCAATAAAAATCCTCAGCAGGATAATATTATTACAGCAAGTCCCCTCCCAGCTCGCTTTTAAGAGCATGTGGACTTACCGAGGTTCGGCTGTTGGGCTCATGATGAAGAGCGAGTCGAAAATCGCGCCACTGAGCTGTCGAACCGCCAGAAAACTCAACCTGTTCCAAGCGTGGAAGCCAACGGACCTGCTGAAACCATAAGGTAATGTTCAGAACCAGATCACCCCATTGTGATCGTGTTCTGATCGTGGTCTTATTTTTTGTCTTATAGGTAACTCTATACTGAAACTGTATGTGTCTCTTATTTAAGATAACATTTACATTTTCCAATAACGTCATTGATCGGGTTCTTGATTCATGCAGTTAAATACTAAACAATACCCAAACATTGAAAATATTATATACTATACTGTATGATATTGACAGTTTAAATAAAATTAAGATTAACTAAAATATTCACAATAAGTGATTATTATAACATGTAGACTTACATGACAAGAGCACAGGCACATGTAAAATAATATTACTTTATAGACAAGGCTATACTATGCTCCTTTCAACTAAATGACATTTTCAAGAAATAAAACAACATAATGGAATAAAAATGAAATTTGTGAAAACTAGATTTAAAAGAATACTTTTTCTATTGTTTTTACTATTGATGAGCAGTGGGTGATGGATCAATTCCATGGCATACATTATTCATGGTAAAAACACTACTTTATTCAATATTCATGCATATACTATCTATCTGCTTCATTTTTCTCCCTGATTTTTTAAATTTAAAAAAGGATTACTCATTGATTCCTTGAGATCCAACCACTGGGGCTCTCTGCGATCATCAGAACTTGGGTCCATAGACTTCTGAATGGGGAGGAGGTTGAACACTGCCACTACCACTCTATTTATTCCTTATGGGGCTACCAGAGAAAGCAGAGTACATCACTCAGCCTGCTCCAATAGTCATTTAGACAATGAATGGAGCAGAGATGTGCTGTGCATCCTTGACCTCCACCCCATTAAGACAAGGCTCTGCAGATCTCCATTCTCTGGATCACAAAAGGAAATAGGAGTTTATAGCATATCCTAAGGGATAACTTTCAATCTAAGGAAAACACACTCTAAAGGCCCCTTTACACACTGCAACATCGCTAACGACATCGCTGTAATGTCACCGGTTTTGTGACGTAATAGCGACCTCCCCAGCGACATTCCAGTGTGTGAAACACATCAGCGACCTGGCCCCCGCTGTGAGGTCACTGATCGCTACAAATCTTTCAGGACCATTTTTTGGTCCTTTGTTCCCTGCTGTGCAGCATGCATCGGTGTGTTTGACACCGTTACAACGACTTCGTTAGTGACTTCCCTGTCAAATAGCTGCTTTGACATCGCTAGAAAGTCTCGAAACGCTGCTGCGTCGTTGGCCAGGTATGCCTGTTTGACAGCTCACCAGCGACTCACCAGAGACTTTGTAGCAATCCCGGCAAGGTTTTGATCGCTGGTGGGATTGCTAGAAAGTTTCAGTGTGTAAAGGGGCCTTAATAGTCAAGTAAAATGTTAACATCCTAACCCTTTTCTTCCAAAGAAGTACCATGGAGTAGCTTGCCAAGAAGCATTTAAGGGTGCTTATCCTGGTCCTGAATTTGACTGTTGTTTAAAGAGGAGACCCCTGTTTTATGAACCTTCTTTTATTAGCTAGACAGTGAAGCTGATAAGAAAGATCAGCTTCCACTCTGTAGGACTCAATACAGGTATATAAGACTTGTATAATTCATATACAGCCACTGCTGATGAAATTGAAGACTAGACAAAACCTCTCCTGGAGATAATAGATGATAATAGATGATATAATAATAGGCTATAGTGGAAAAACTGACACTTTAGAAGCATAGTGTTAGTGCAACCTCCTATGGAAAGTGCAATTCAGGTCTGGGCACCAGTTCATATAAAGTATTGAAAATAAAAATCAAAAGAAGATCAATAAAACTCATAAGGGGCATGGAAGACCTTAGCTATGGGAGGACATGATTAACTTGTACAGGTACATAAATGGTCCATACAAAAAATATACTCAAAAGCTGTTTCATGTAAAACCCCTCAAAAGACAAGAGAGTCATCCCTTCATTTGGAGATAGGAAGGTTCAATCTCCGTAGGAGGCAAGGCTTCTATACCTTGAGAACTATTCATATGTAGAATAGTTAACCTCAGGAGCCGGACCCGTTGATGGTTTCAAAAAGGGATTATTTTTTTTATATATATATATAAGTAAATAACAAATATTTATGTGACTATGTAAAACTCTTGTTCTGACTGTGGATCCAGCTGATCGACACCCAAGATCAGGAGGAAAAACCTGCTTTTTAGGGCAGACTGGATCATGTATTGTAGATGTACCTAAACCCCATTCTCTTTATCCATTCTGATCTCTCAGCTGAACTTGATGGACTTGTCTTTTTTCAACTATGTAACTATTTAAGTGTGCAGATCTGGAAGTCATTACAATCAGCTATAGCCATCAATAATGTTTCTTTTGGTTGCTTGTTTTTGTTTCTTTATACGTTGCAACTGTTTAACATGATCCTAGTAGATTCAATACTGGATATGTATATAAATATCTGGTCACTGATTCCGAGAGATATTGGTTAATCTACTAATATACATTCAAGCAAATATGGGATTTCTCTACCATGAGAGAGAGATTGAACATCAAGGATTCCAAACTATTACATATACAGTGGAACCTCGCTTAACGAGTAACTCTCTTAACGAGAATTTCGCTTAACAAGCAAAGCTTTCTGTAAATTTGTAACCCACTTTATGAGAAAACTTTGCTGTACGAGCGAAATTCTCACCTCACACACTTCCGGTTTCGTCCATCTACCACACTCTGACCCGCACTTGCACTGTCCACACAAACACACACATGTACACACAGACATATACACATACACACACACACACACACACACACAGTACTGTACTATGCTCACCTTACCTTCCGTTCCACCGCCGGCCTCATAGTTCTTGTAGTTCCCGGGTACATCGCAGCGAACTACAAGTACCATGAGGCCGGCAGTGGAACGGAAGGTAAAGTGAGCATATAATATCTGTACCTTCCATTTCATCGCCGGCCTCCTGGGTCCTGTAGTGCGCCACGCCGCTCTGCTCCGCTCCAGGCATCGGCATCCATAGCAACGAAGCAGGAACTTCCTGGTTCCTGTCACCGCTTGTCAAAGGCAGCGCGCTGGCCAATCAGAGGCAAGCGGCTCTGCCTTTGACGTCAGCGCTCTGGCAGGAAGTTCCGCCCTCGTTGTCATGGTCACCTAATACACGGCCCGCACCGGAGAACAGCAAGTCCCAGGAGACCGGCGATGGAACGGAAGGTAAGGTGAGCATATAATATGTGCGTGTGCATGTGTTTGTGTGTGTTTGTGTGCGTTTGAACATGTTTGTGTGAGTTTGTACATGTGTGGAATGATAGAATAGGGGACCAGGATGGGACATTTAACACATTGTGGAACGGATTGGCAGCATTGCAATGATTTCCTACGGGAAACCTTGCTCTGCTGAACGAGTACCTTGATTAACAAGCACAGTCCCAGAACGGATTGTTCTCGTTAAGCAAGGTTCCACTGTAAATGAGAACTCAGAGTTAAAGGGGTATACCCATGTACAAGATCCTATCCCAATATGTAATAGGTGTAATAATAATAATATTAGCAACTACCTCCAATTAGAAATGTAGTATAGTTATCTTGATTAGTTATGTCGCTTACCTCATGTGCAGGGCATTGCAGCTGAGGTATCTATGGTTACAACCACGAGCAACTATTTGTCACTATATGAGTGGTTTTAACCATGGATACCTAAGCTGCAATACCCTGCACATGAAGTAAGAGACATACTTAATCAAGAGTACTATGTGACATTTCTAATTGAAGGTATATGCTAATATTATTTACACCTACTACATATTGGGATAGGATATTGGAAATGGGAATACCCCTTTAAAGAAAAGAAACCCATGGTATGATTGGGACAAAGGGAAATCACTCTGATGAGAGCTCATATTGCCTAATGGAAGTCTAGATATTTACTCCTTATGTCATAAAGTGAAGGCAGGAGATGTTTGGAGATAGACCAACTGAGCTTACAAAAGAAAGAATGCACGTAGCAGCTACACAACAATTCAGAGCAATAGTCAAGTTTTAATTTTTGGCTAAAAATATGCTTTCCTGTCCATTATTAAATGGAATAAATGGCGCTATAATAAATAATAATAATATAATAACAACATAGGGTTTGTCTGCACATAACAACTCCACATTTAATTCTTGAAACTATGATTTTGTCAATAAAATGTTATACTGCTATATTATGTGGAATATATTTATTTAGTAAAATAACATGTCAGGAAAGCTGATAGATTCACTTTATTGGGACACCCACTGGTTGTGTCTAAGGAAAATTGCATGGCAATGTTAGATGCAAAAAGTGCAAGAGATGACCCTAGTATATATAATAAGATGTGATAAGAATAGACAGAGCTACATCATTATACAGAATAATGGTCCGCTTTATTATGGGTTTTTGGTACCTAAGCAGCTGTTGACCCCAAAGTTGCATCATTTTTCCAAACATTTATGTTATATTTATGGCAAAATAATATTTCTGAATCCATCCATGAAATATGATAACCATATAACAGTATAGTATTTTAATAATTAGTTATGCTTGCAAAAAGAAATTAAAAAATCTAATTATAAATCAATAGTTATCACTCGGACTGTATAATGCAAGCGACATAGGGAACCATGGACTTTCACGAAAAATTAACAGGTCTTGCATTAAGTCTGCAGTTCATTAAGCAAGTCAGCAGGCCTGTTAGTTTTGCTATAGATTTATCTATCCATCTTTTCTTTATAGCTAAAAAAGCGGCAGGAGGCAAGTCAATATTCCTTCCCCGGTATTCTCAATGTCCTCACTACTGTGATTTCAGATACAAAATATCTAATTGTTTACAGCAGCTTCTCGGCCCTCTAATTTGCCTTATAAAGCATAGAATTGCAAACGAAAAGATCTAACCCACAATCTATTAATATTTCATCTACTGTCTCTATTGAAATGTGATGCGATTCTAAATAAAGCTTAACAAATCAAATAATCCCTTCAGCTAAACAATATACATACATTACTGGGGAATGTTTCTGTGTGAGCAGCATTTTGCATACAGCAGTATCAGCTTTCAGCAATTTGTTAGCATATCTATTGGACATACTTTAGTTGTGTGTCGTTTAAGACTAGATCACTGCGGTGCCCTGGAACTACTCTGCAGGTCACATTCAGCACCGATTCATTTGACCTACTGTCAATACCATTTGAAAGCCATTAAAGGGTCTACAGCACATTAGCTGGTGAAACGGTCCATCTCATGACATGGAGAGAGATCTTGGATTACAAATGAGGTGTCAAAGCAAGTGTCTTCTTTTACATGGCACATTTTGTGTGTTTCCACATTATGCAGAAATTGAAATATTGGTCTAGCAGAATTGAGAGTTATGTTATCCATTTTTTGTTAGTATATATATATCAAGATATAAACCAGTAGAATTTAATCTAATGTATCATAGTATTTGTTTTTGTATTGTTTATTTTACAGTTATAAACTTGTTTATATTACAGTAATATGGTACAGAAGGCAGTATGGTAGCACTGAACGGTCCTCTAGCCCTGTACTACAGAGCCTTAAAGTGCACCAATCACCAGGATTTTCCTATATAACCTAAATCCAGTGCTATACTGGAACTATCATGCTGATCCTATACATACCTTTAGTGGTCAGCTCGGATGTATAGGTTATGAAACACAAGCAATTAAAGTTTGTAAAATGAACAGTTTTTTGATTGACAACAGCTGGGGTGGGGTTTAATAGTGGTTGCCGCCCCACTGCATGTTGTTCCTTCCCCTATCTATTAGTTATACTAATTCCATTATAGAAATGTTTTAATAATGGTTGTAAATCATGGTGGCTAAAAGGACCTTGCTGATGTCATACCCATGTGAACAAAAGAGGTGGGGCCTCAGCCAACATAGCTGAAGCAACACTATTTTTCTGTTGGCTGAGGCCACGCTCCTTCTGGTCACATGGGAATGACATCAGCACAGGTCCTTTTAGCCACCATGATTTATAGCCACAACCTCTAAAAATGGAATTAGCATAAATAATACATAGTGGGAGGATGGACAGGCAGGAGGCAGGAATAACTATGAAAACCCACCCCAACTATTAGCAGCTGAACCTGCTGCCAATCAAAAAACTGTTCCTTTTACAAACTTTACTTGCTTGTGTTTCATAACCTATACATCCGAGCTGACAACTAAAGGTAAGTAAAGAATCAGCCTGATAGTGCCAGTATAGCACTGGCTTTAGGTTATATACAATAATCCTGGTGATTGGTGCGCTTTGATTGTAAAGTGCTGCGGAATATGTTGGCGCTAAACTTTATTATTATTATTATTTAAGAAATCCACATACAGATATATGGTACTCTGTGCTCTGTATTGTGTGGTAGCATTAAAAATAAAGGAAATACTGATTCAGAATTATAAGTCTATGGTAAAAACTGTTCCAGAATATCAAGTCCATGACACAATTCTCTATCAGTGGTACAGAATGACCCTATTAAAACTTTTGGGTACCCTATTATGACTGAGCAGCTGAAATTTCCCCATAAATTTTGTTAAATTACAAACTCAGCCCCACATTATCAATCTACATATGAGATGATCAAATCTTTTAAAATTTGAATTTTCCAGGTCTGGCAAATATTTCCCCCAAAAATTTGATTTGCAGAAAATCAGAGGGACTCCAATTGCCATGAAAAGATGTGTATAACACTCTGAGGTCTCCTAGTGCTGTATCCAACACCTTCCAATTTGTTAGATGACCCCACTTAGTCATTTATGATCAGTCAGAACATTCTGAGCAAAACACTGACGTAAAATGATGGTGTTGCTCTTAAATAGAGATGAGCGAACCGGTCCCGGTTCGGCTCGAGGCCGGTTCGCCGAACGGGGCTCCCGTTCGAGTTCGGTTCGTCGAACGTTCGACGAACCGAACTCGAACGTATAGGCTATAATGGGAGGCAATCACAAACACATAAAAATGCATTATAAATGTACACAAACAGTTAATAAACATTGCCATAACACTTACCGGTCCTCGCGATCCCTTCTGCACTCTGTCTCCTGCCGCTATTCCATCCGATGATCGCTGAATCCTCCCGGTGACCTGCACTGCCAGCAGAGAAGCAGGACCTATCGTGACGTCAAAATAGCCATGTGACCAGTCACGTGGCTATTATCTCATTGGCTACAGACTGGTCACATGACTATGACACGTCATGTAGGACCTGCGAGTGCATCTCTCCGGTACACGGTGCACATATGTGTATCGCCGTGTACCGGCGACATGCTCTAGCACACGGTCGACTCCCCGTTCCGTTAGGGACCGGCTGACACAGCCGGTCATTAACGGAGATCACCGTTGCCATAGCAACGCAGTTAGCGGTGACGTCACCGCTAACCGCGGCTCCGGGAGCACCGTTGCTATGGTAACGCGTCTGTCAGCGTTACCGCTAGCAGCCAGCAGTGATCACTCACGGAGTGAAGGCTGCACGCTGCTTCCCGATTGTAGTGATGATTGTAGTTAGGATGGAGGTTCCCCAGCCCCAAGTGATGCCCCTCACTACAATCGTCACTACTACTACACTAGAAAGAAAGAAGACAGAAGAGCAGGATCGTGGAGGGCTGACAGGGGGTAATAAAGATGGAGTCTCTAATGTGTCTGTGTATTTATTTCTATTAAAGTATTTTTTCTCTGTGTGGTGTCTTTTTTTAACCCTTTATTGGAGATTCTTAATGGCCGGGTCAAACGTGCCTGACATTAAGAATCTCTGGCTTAATACTGGCTGGTAAAACAAAGCCAGTATTAACTCATGATTACCCAACAAGCCACCTGGCTCCAGGGCTGTTGGAAGAGTTGGATACAGCGCCAGATGATGGCGCTTCTATGAGAGCGCCATTTTCTGGGACGGCTGCGGACTGAAATCCGCAGCAGAGGCGCCCACAAACCTCGGGCTAACCTGTGCTGCGGATTCCAATCCCCAGCTGCCTAGTTGTACCCGGCTGGACACAAAAATAGGGCGAAGCCCACGTCATTTGTTTTTTAATTATTTCATGAAATAAGTGAAATAATTAAAAAAAACGGGCTTCCCTATATTTTTGGTTCCCAGCCGGGTACAAATAGGCAACTGGGGGTTGGAGGCAGCCCGTGGCTGCCAGCTGTACCTGGCTAGCATACAAAAATATGGCGAAGCCCACGTCATTTTTTTGGTGGGCAAAAAACTTCTGCATACAGTCCTGGATGGAGTATGCTGAGCCTTGTAGTTCTGCAGCTGCTGTCTGCTCTTCTCCATACGGACAGACAGCAGCTGCAGAACTACAAGGCTCAGCATACTCCATCCAGGACTGTATGCAGAAGTTTTTTGCCCCCTGAAAAAATTATGTGGCTTCGCCATATTTTTGTATGCTAGCCAGGTACAGCAGGCAGGTACGGCTGCCCCCAACCCCCAGTTGCCTATTTGTACCCGGCTGGGAACCAAAAATAAAGGGAAGCCCTTTTTTTATTATTTCATGAATTTCATGAAATAATTAGAAAACAAATGACGTAGGCTTTGCCCCATTTTTGTGTCCAGCCAGGTACAACTAGGCAGCTGGGATTGGAATCCGCAGCACAGGTTGGCCTGAGCTTTCTGGGCCCCACTGCTGCGAATTGCAGTCTGCAGCCACCTCAGAAAATGGCATTTTCATAGAAGCGCCATCTTCTGGCGCTGTATCCAACTCTTACAGCACCTGCCTGCTATACCTGGCTAGCATACAAAAATATGGCGAAGCTCACGTCCTTTTTTTGTAGCTTTTTGGCAAAAAAAAAAAAAATGCTTCCCTGGATTTTCCATTGCCAGTGAAGGTAACACCAAGCAGTGGGGGTTAGCAGCCAGTAGCTGCTTGGATTACCCTTAGCTAGCAATACAAAAAATGCAGTGGGAGCTAACATATATTTTTTTTAATTATTTATTTAAATAACTAAAAATAAAATGGGCTTCCCTGTATTTTGATTGCTGGACATCACAGTGCTGTAAAAATAAATCTTTAAAAAAATGACGTAGCGCTCCGCGGTATTTTTGATTCTCAGCGCAGATAAAGCAGACAGCTATGGGTTGCCACCCCCATCTGCCTGCCGTTACCTTGGTTGGCAATCAAAATACAGGGAAGCCCATTAATTTTTTCTATTTAAAAAATAGTTAAAAAAAAAAAATTACGTTGGGTCCCCCCATTTTTGATAGCCAGCTAGGGTAAAGCAGACGGCTGTAGCCTGAAAACCACAGCTGGCAGCTTTACCGTGGTTGGGGATCCAATGTGGAGGTCCCCTCAGGCTCTTTTTTATAATTATTTTATAAATATTAATAATTACACAATAAAAGTAGGGGACCCCCCAAATTGGATCACCAGCCAAGGTAGAGCGGACAGCTGTGGTCTGGTATTCTCAGGGTGGGAAGGTCCATAGTTATTGGGCCTTCACAGCCTAAAAATAGCAGGCCGCAGGCACCCCAGACGTGGCGCATCCACTAGATGCGCCAATCCTGGCGCTTCACCCCAGCTCATCCCGTGCCCTGGTGCAGTGGCAAACGGGGTAATAAATCGGGTTGATACTAGCTGTAAAGTCACCTGAGATCAAGCCCAGCAGTTTGTGATGTCATGGCGTCTATTAGATACCCAACATCATAAACTGTCAGTACTAACAAAAACAAAAAATCGACAAAAGAAATTTATTTGAAAAAACAGTCCCCAAAACATTTCCTCTTTCACCAATTTATTGTAAGAAAAAAAATAAAGGGGTCCCACGACGACTCTGGACCGTCTAGAATATGGGGGGGAGACACTCAGGGAACGTATCCCCCATTTTCTAGGAGTGCGGACCCTTCATGTGAGGAGTGTGGGTGCAATGAATCTGCACTCACTCTCCCCGGGTCCACAGCAGCAGAGTCCATGTCGTAATGGTTGCTACCAAAGCTGCAATGCCCTGCTCATGAGGTAAGGGCATGCCTAATCAGGAGAACTACTGTGGAGGAAGCTCTGCTCACTGGTATATAGGTGCTCAGAGGTAATAATAGATAAAATTAGTGAGTAACCTCGGCACTCTATATCTCCCAGACTAAGTCAGTAAGTCACAACGGATAGTAATGCAAAATCACTCTTTATTGGTCCGTATTAAGAAAATTTTTTTTCATAAGCATATATGTTTTTGTCCAAAACAAGTTACAAATGACGTTTCGGCCTGAGCCTTCGTCAGATTGGACTTATCTGCATGTAATCATGAAAAATGACAATAATCAGTATCACATAAGAGTGAGAGAACAATAACATAAACTCGAACAATGTAGAGGTACAATTGGGATGCAGCAAAAAAATTGCAACACAGCAAGAAATGAAACACATGATACAAATGTCATAATACAGTACAAGGACAATATAGTAATGACAAATATGGGGTCAGAGTAGGCTTAGACAGCTCTGGTACGAAAGAGATGTCAATCATAAAGTAACATGTGCAGTAGGTGTAGAGCTACACTATGCATGGCAGAGCTAATGGGTAGACCGACCATAGAAAAAGTAGAGAAAAAGTGGAGAAAAAGTGGAGAATAAGTGGAACATAAGAGGAGAAAAAGTGGAGAAAAAGTGGAGAAAAAAGTGGAGAAAAAGTGGAGAAAAAGTGGAGAAAAAGTGGAGAAAAAGTGGAGATTAAGAGGAGAAAAAGTGGAGAAAAAAGTGGAGAAAAAGTGGAGAAAAAGTGGAGCATAAGTGGAGAAAAAGTGGAGAAAAAGTGGAGAAAAAGTGGAGCATAAGAGGAGAAAAAGTGGAGAAAAAAGTGGAGAAAAAGTGGAGAAAAAGTGGAGCATAAGAGGAGAAAAAGTGGAGAAAAAGTGGAGAAAAAGTGGAGCATAAGAGGAGAAAAAGTGGAGAAAAAGTGGAGAAAAAGTGGAGCATAAGAGGAGAAAAAGTGGAGATTAAGAGGAGAAAAAGTGGAGAAAAAGTGGAGCATAAGAGGAGAAAAAGTGGAGAAAAAGTGAAGAAAAAGTGGAGAAAAAGTGGAGAAAAAGTGGAGCATAAGAGGAGAAAAAGTGGAGATTAAGAGGAGAAAAAGTGGAGAAAAAGTGGAGAAAAAGTGGAGAAAAAGTGGAGAAAAAGTGGAGCATAAGAGGAGAAAAAGTGGAGAAAAAAGTGGAGAAAAAGTGGAGAAAAAGTGGAGAAAAAGTGGAGATTAAGAGGAGAAAAAGTGGAGCATAAGAGGAGAAAAAGTGGAGAAAAAAGTGGAGAAAAAGTGGAGAAAGTGGAGAAAAAAATGGAGAAAAAGTGGAGAAAAAGTGGAGAAAAAGTGGAGAATAAGAGGAGAAAAAGTGGAGAAAAAGTGGAGAAAAAGTGGAGAATAAGAGGAGAAAAAGTGGAGAAAAAGTGGAGAAAAAGTGGAGCATAAGAGGAGAAAAAGTGGAGCATAAGAGGAGAAAAAGTGGAGAAAAAGTGGAGAAAAAGTGGAGAAAAAGTGGAGCATAAGAGGAGAAAAAGTGGAGAAAAAGTGGAGAAAAAAGTGGAGAAAAAGTGGAGAAAAAGTGGAGAAAAAGTGGAGAAAAAGTGGAGATTAAGAGGAGAAAAAGTGGAGAAAAAGTGGAGAAAAAGTGGAGCATAAGAGGAGAAAAAGTGGAGAAAAAAGTGGAGAAAACGTGGAGAAAACGTGGAGAAAAAGTGGAGAAAAAGTGGAGCATAAGAGGAGAAAAAGTGGAGAAAAAAGTGGAGAAAAAGTGGAGAAAAAGTGGAGAAAAAGTGGAGAAAAAGTGGAGATTAAGAGGAGAAAAAGTGGAGAAAAAGTGGAGAAAAAGTGGAGCATAAGAGGAGAAAAAGTGGAGAAAAAAGTGGAGAAAACGTGGAGAAAACGTGGAGAAAAAGTGGAGAAAAAGTGGAGAAAAAGTGGAGAAAAAGTGGAGCATAAGAGGAGAAAAAGTGGAGAAAAAAGTGGAGAAAAAGTGGAGAAAAAGTGGAGAAAAAGTGGAGATTAAGAGGAGAAAAAGTGGAGCATAAGAGGAGAAAAAGTGGAGAAAAAAGTGGAGAAAAAGTGGAGAAAGTGGAGAAAAAAATGGAGAAAAAGTGGAGAAAAAGTGGAGAAAAAGTGGAGAATAAGAGGAGAAAAAGTGGAGAAAAAGTGGAGAAAAAGTGGAGAATAAGAGGAGAAAAAGTGGAGAATAAGTGGAGAAAAAAATGGAGAAAAAGTGGAGAAAAAGTAGAGAAAAAGTGGAGAAAAAGTGGAGAATAAGTGGAACATAAGAGGAGAAAAAGTGGAGAAAAAGTGGAGAAAAAAGTGGAGAAAAAGTGGAGAAAAAGTGGAGAAAAAATGGAGAAAAAGTGGAGAAAAAGTGGAGATTAAGAGGAGAAAAAGTGGAGAAAAAAGTGGAGAAAAAGTGGAGAAAAAGTGGAGCATAAGTGGAGAAAAAGTGGAGAAAAAGTGGAGAAAAAGTGGAGCATAAGAGGAGAAAAAGTGGAGAAAAAAGTGGAGAAAAAGTGGAGAAAAAGTGGAGCATAAGAGGAGAAAAAGTGGAGAAAAAGTGGAGAAAAAGTGGAGCATAAGAGGAGAAAAAGTGGAGAAAAAGTGGAGAAAAAGTGGAGCATAAGAGGAGAAAAAGTGGAGATTAAGAGGAGAAAAAGTGGAGAAAAAGTGGAGCATAAGAGGAGAAAAAGTGGAGAAAAAGTGAAGAAAAAGTGGAGAAAAAGTGGAGAAAAAGTGGAGCATAAGAGGAGAAAAAGTGGAGATTAAGAGGAGAAAAAGTGGAGAAAAAGTGGAGAAAAAGTGGAGAAAAAGTGGAGAAAAAGTGGAGCATAAGAGGAGAAAAAGTGGAGAAAAAAGTGGAGAAAAAGTGGAGAAAAAGTGGAGAAAAAGTGGAGATTAAGAGGAGAAAAAGTGGAGCATAAGAGGAGAAAAAGTGGAGAAAAAAGTGGAGAAAAAGTGGAGAAAGTGGAGAAAAAAATGGAGAAAAAGTGGAGAAAAAGTGGAGAAAAAGTGGAGAATAAGAGGAGAAAAAGTGGAGAAAAAGTGGAGAAAAAGTGGAGAATAAGAGGAGAAAAAGTGGAGAAAAAGTGGAGAAAAAGTGGAGCATAAGAGGAGAAAAAGTGGAGCATAAGAGGAGAAAAAGTGGAGAAAAAGTGGAGAAAAAGTGGAGAAAAAGTGGAGCATAAGAGGAGAAAAAGTGGAGAAAAAGTGGAGAAAAAAGTGGAGAAAAAGTGGAGAAAAAGTGGAGAAAAAGTGGAGAAAAAGTGGAGATTAAGAGGAGAAAAAGTGGAGAAAAAGTGGAGAAAAAGTGGAGCATAAGAGGAGAAAAAGTGGAGAAAAAAGTGGAGAAAACGTGGAGAAAACGTGGAGAAAAAGTGGAGAAAAAGTGGAGAAAAAGTGGAGAAAAAGTGGAGCATAAGAGGAGAAAAAGTGGAGAAAAAAGTGGAGAAAAAGTGGAGAAAAAGTGGAGATTAAGAGGAGAAAAAGTGGAGCATAAGAGGAGAAAAAGTGGAGAAAAAAGTGGAGAAAAAGTGGAGAAAGTGGAGAAAAAAATGGAGAAAAAGTGGAGAAAAAGTGGAGAAAAAGTGGAGAATAAGAGGAGAAAAAGTGGAGAAAAAGTGGAGAAAAAGTGGAGAATAAGAGGAGAAAAAGTGGAGAATAAGTGGAGAAAAAAATGGAGAAAAAGTGGAGAAAAAGTGGAGAGAAAGTGGAGAAAAAAATGGAGAAAAAGTGGAACACCCTTTGGTACCTTTCATGTGGCACTAAGGGGTGCTTAGCTTTGTATTTAGCCAAAAAAATGAAAAAAAAATGACATAGGGTTCCCCCTAGTTTTGTAGCCAGCTAGGGTAAAGCAGACGGCTGCAGCCTGCAGACCACAGCTGGCAACCTCACCTTGGCTGGTAATCCAAAACTGAGGGCACCCCACACTGTTATTTTAAATTAAATAAATAATTAAAAAAAAAAACACGTAGGGGTCCCCCAAAATTGGATCACCAGCCAAGGTAAAGCAGACAGCTGGGGCCTGATATTCTCAGACTAGGGAGGTCCATGGTTATTGGAATCTCCCCAGCCTAAAAATAGCAGGCCGCAGCCGCCCCAGAAGTGGCGTATCCATTAGATGCGCCAATCCTGGTGCTTCGCCCCAGCTCATCCCGCGCCCTGGTGCGGTGGCAAACGGGGTAATATTTGGGGTTAATACCAGATGTGTAATGTCACCTGGCATCAAGCCCTGGGGTTGGTGAGGTCAGGCGTCTATCAGATACCCGACATCACCAACCCAGTCAGTAATAAAAAAAAAATACACGACAAACACATTTTTATTTGAAAAAACACTCCCCAAAACATTCCCTCTTTAACCAATTTATTAGATTGAAAAACAAATCCAGGTCTGCTGTAATCCAAGGGGTTGCCATGACGATGCACACTGTCCCAGTCAATGAAGAGCAGGATGTTCCCCATTGGCTGGGAGAGCAGTGCAGTGACCTGAGCTAACATCAATGGGTCAGCCCAGGTCACTGCAGGGGGGTGACAAGTGCTGCTGTCAGCGAGGTACATTACCTGCGCTGATCTCCAGCACACTGACAGCACCTGTCACTGAGCTCAATGACCGCCCGGCGCCTTCACACCAAGTATCGCGAGAGGCCCGTGACGTCACCGCTAGTCAGTCTCGGGTCGGAAGCGATAGGTGATGTGACAAGCGGCGGCCATGGAGGACAGTGACAGCGCTGAGGTCGGGATGGCGGGACTTCATCACCGCAGGTAAGCCGAGCGAGCGAGCGAGCGGGCGGGCGGGCGGGCGGGCGGGCGGGGGGGGGGTGTGGATGTGTGTGTGTGTGTGTGTGTATATGTATGTATACATGCCGCGGGCAGGAGGGGGTGGAGCGAGCTGAGCGGGAAAGTGTGGGCTTCCTGCACGTAACTAAGATAAACATCGGGTTACTAACCAAAGCGCTTTGCTTGGATACCCGATGTTTATCTTGGTTACCAGCTTCTGGCAGGCTGCCAGCGATGGCTCCTGCTCACTGTAGCTGTAAAAAGCCCTGCTTTTTGCTGCTAGAACCGTTCTCGAACGTATCTAGAACTATCGAGCTTTTAGCAAAAAGCTCGAGTTCTAGTTCGATCTCGAACAGCCCAAAAATCACTCGAGCCTAGAACTGGAGAACCACGAACCACGAACCGCGCTCAACTCTACTCTTAAAGTTATCATTATCCTGCTGTGACTGAGACAAGTGATTTGCCATAAATTCCATAATGCTCTCCGCTTCTTACCCATGAATACACGAACTGAAGGCCAGTGGTGACCTGTATTTGGTAGTACTATTGTCCAGACAGCTGTTACTAGTGAGGGTGGTTCCACTACTAGCTACGATTCTTAACCGTGGTGTGGGTTTGGGGTATTTTTAATACTATCTTATACATCATTAATGCAACTTTTTGACTCTTTCCATACATTTTTTATAACACTATAATTATTTTCCAACCCATTTACTCAAGCCTTGCCAAATATTATATAATAAGAAATGCTAGAAAGCAAAATGTACCAGCAGGACGCAGTGTAAGCATCTATTCTTGTGAAATGAAAAAGGAAAAACAGGTGAGCAAAAGCGGACATGAACAATTAAAAGACTAATTATTTTTTTCAACAACATTCAACGCAAATCCTAACAACAACAAAAATAATAAAAAAGCAAGCACCTTTAAGAGGGTGCTCTAATAGTGTGGCAGGTACAAATATAAAATTTGTCTAGCAAAACAAATATGAGGATCACGTCACAGTTAAATATATAGATTTTAGGGAATTTTATTTTCTATTTTTTTTAAATATATATTCCCCATTTCACAGAAATTATTGCATAAGGCCTCGGTTCCACTTGCACAGACGAGTACTATTCAATAACACATCAGATTGCACTCGCACCAGTGCAAAACTATGGGGCAGTGTCTATCTGCGATTGATTTCTCATACCACAGCGGCATGCAGAATGAATCGCAGCAAGCTGTTTGGTAGCGAGTCTCGGCTCACATGCACCCATACAAGCCTATGGGTACGTTTGAAACATCGCACTGCACTTGCATGTCATCCGACCGCAGTGCGATGTATGCACAGACAGGCAGCGGAGGAGATGGGGAGAAATTGCTCCCTCCTCTTCTCCATAGCTGTGATATGATAGCAAGATGGGATCACAGTCACATGACCCTCGGCTGATGCTTACAACAGAGGATCATTAGCATAGTGCACAAGTGCAACCGAGGCCTAAGAAATGCAAAAACTAAGTACAGTCACTTTTGACTACCAAGCACACTGTCTGAAATGGATTTCAAATTTTCATCTCTAAAAACTATGGTGCTGTCTTGCTTCTGTTTTCTACCATCTTAAGAATGAAGAAAAAATGTATAATTGTAATTCAATTGCAGTAGGACAGATGCCAGCTGCACTATATCACTGATCAATCACACTAATGCATTCATCACATGGGACGATCTATCGTGCGATCGCACGAGCGATCGTACCCGCCCTCGTTGTTTGTGCATCACGGGCAATTAGTTGCCCGTGGCGCACAAAGTTGTTAATCCCCGTCACACGCACTTACATCCTGGGCGACGTCTCTGTGGGAGGCGAACATCCTCTTCCTGAAGGGGGAGGGACGTTTGGCGTCACAAAGATGTCACACGGCAGCCGGCCAATAGAAGCGGAGGGGCGGAGATGAGCGGGATGTAACATCCCGCCCACCTTCTTCCTTCCACATTGCTGGCGGGACGCAGGTAAGCTGTGTTCATCGTTCCCGGGGTGTCACATGGAGCGACGTGTGCTGCCCCAGGTACGATGAACAACCGGAGCACAGAAGTAGGACTGACATTTTGAAAATGAATGACGTGTCAACGAGCAACGATAAGGTGAGTATTTTTGCTCGTTCACAGTCGTTCGGAGGTGTCACATGGTACGATATCTCTGACGATGCCAGATATGCATCACTAACGACGTGACCCCGACGACATATCGCTAGATATATCGTACCGTGTGACGCTGGCATTATTCTGGCACTGCGACTGGCATCTTCCCTATCAATTGAATCTCTGTATTTTTTCTATACTTCTGCTCTCCTTTTCTTCAGTGCTTTAGTCACACAACACATTACAGTCTGTAGTATTTGTCCAATATTCTAAAGCTTTCTTCTGTCTCCATTGCTGGGAGCTCTCCTAAGATCACCCTAAAATAATAGCTGCATTTTCTGCCTCGGCTTTTACACAGATTTGGAAAACCCACCCTGACTGACTGCATTACATCATGTGATGTGATAACGACAAGGCTTTATTATGAAGCTCCAGAGACGTGCCTTATGTCATGTCAGCCTTTTGTGACTGATGTGATCAACTGCTATGTGTACAGAGGCAACAGGCACTTTTTTGGTCATTCGTGTGAATTGAATCGCAAAATGTTGGCCTTTGCCAGGACTTGCAAATTTATTAAAATTCCACTTGGATTTGAGTCACATCAAAACTTTTATCATCTACTATACAGTTAGATCCAGAAATATTTGGAAATTGACACAAATTGTGGCATTTTACCTGTTTTCCAAAACATATTCAGTACACAGTTATGTGTTCAATATGCACTTTTAAGTGCCTATTCTCAGCTTTAATTTGAGGGTATTAACATCCTTATTGGAGTAAGGGTTTAGGAATTACAGCTCTTTAACATGTAGCTGCCACTTTTTAAAGGGACCAAAAGTAATTGAACAACTATCTTAAAAGCTCTTTATTGGGCTGCAGAGGCTATTCCCTCATTAACCCATCATCAATTAAGTAGTTAAAGGTCTGGAGCTGATTACAGGTGTGACATTTGCCTTTGGAAGCTGTTGTTGTGAACCCACAACATGCGGTCAAAGGAGCTCTCAATGGAGGAAAAACATACCATCATTGGGTTGGGAAAAAATCCATCAGAGAGATAGCAGTAATGTTAGGGGTGGCCAAATCAACAGTTTGGTATATTCTGGAAAAAAAAATAAGCACAATGGAGAGCCTGGGAACTCAAAGAGGCCTGGATGTCTAAGGAAGATAATAGTGATGGATGATCAAATAATCCTTTCCTTAGTGAAGGGAGGAAAAACATACCATCATTGGGTTGGGAAAAAAAGGAAAAAATTCATCAGAGAGATAGCAGTAATGTTAGGGGTGGCCAAATCAACAGTTTGGTATATTCTGGAAAAAAAATAAGCACAATGGAGAGCCTGGAAACTCAAAGAGGCCTGGATGTCTAAGGAAGATAATAGTGATGGATGATCAAATAATCCTTTCCTTAGTGAAGGAAAGCCCCTTCATAACATCATATCATCCACCCAAGTGAAGAACACTCTCCAGTATCTAAGTCTACCATAAAGAGAAAACTTCATGGGAGCAAATAGAGGGTTCACCACACGGTGCAAACCATCAGCCTTAAAAATAGAAAGGCCAGATTATACTTTGTCAAAAAGCATCTAAAGAAGCCAGCCTAGTTCTGGAAAAGCATTGTCTGGACAGATGAAGCGAAGATTAACCTGTACCAGAATGATGGGAAATAGAAAGTTGGAGAGGTGTTGGAGTGGCTCATGTTCCAAAGTGCACAACAACCAAAGTAAAATATGGTGGAGGCAGTGTGATGGCATGGGGATGCATGGCTTCCAATAGCCCTGGGTCACTAGTATTTATTGATGATGTGACTGAAGGCAGAAGCAGGTGGATGAGTTCTGAAGTCTATATTTTCTGCTTAGATTCAACAAAATGCAGCAAGGCTGATTGGATGGTGCTTGATGGAAAATAGCCCAAAACATACTGGCGAAAGCAACCCAGAAGATTTTAGCAAACAAGTAAAATATTCTGTAATGGTCATATCAATCAATAGATCTCACCCTAAATCAATTATGCATTACACATGCTTAAGACAAAACATAAGGAAGAAGACCCACAAAAAAGTAACAACTGAAGTCAGCTGCAGTAAAGGTCTGTCAAAGTATCACAAAAAAACCAATGTTTAGTGACGTCCATGGCTTCCAGACTTCAGCCAGTCATTGCCTGCAAAAAATTCTCTATGAAGAACTAAAAATTAACATTTTATTTATGGTAAAGTAAATTTGTCCAATTACTTTTGAGTCTCTAAAAGGAGGTTTTGTAGAAAAATGGTTGCCATTCATAAATATTGCACAGGATATTTTTGTTTAACCCCTTTAAAAAAAACCTGAAAGCCATCACTTCAATTGCATCTCAGTTGTTTCATTTTAAATAAAAAATAGTGGCACACAGAGCCCAAATCATGAAGATTCAGCTACTGTCCAAACATTTTTTGACCTAACTGTAAATAGATAGATAGATACATAGACAATATATCACAAAAGTGAGTACATGCCTCACATTTTTACAAATATTTTATTATATCTTTTCATGGAACAACAGTGAAGGTATAACATTTTGATACAAAGCACAGTAGTCAATGTGCAGCTTGTATAACAGAGTCAAGTTGGTGTGCCCGCAATTAATGTATAAACAAAAGTGAGTACATCCCTAAGGGAAAATGGCCAAACTATGGCCAAAGTGTCAATATTTAGGGTAGCCATCATTATTTTAAAGCACTGACTTAACTCTCTTGGGCATGGAGTTCACCAGAGCTTCACAGGGGCCACCGGAATCCTCTTCCATCCTCCATGACATATCACAAATCTGGTGGATGTTAAAGACCTTGTGCTCCTTCACCTTAAGTTTGAAGATGCCCCACAGATGCCCAATAGGGTGTAGGTCTGGAGACAAGCTTGACCCCTGCAGCACCTCCTCAATTATTGGTTGCCGCCACACATGCTTGACACTATCTGAACCAAAAATGTTTATTTTGGTCTCATCAGACTACAGGACGTGGTTCCAGAAATCCATGACCTTCGTCTGCTTGTCTTCTCTATGAACAAGTTTCTAAACGTAATGGCAAAGTAAAGACAAAGTCAACCATACAATAATATATCCATAGTAGTGCTCTACTGCTGGAATGACACAAGCCCTGAAGTGTGCTTTGGTGCAGTGCCTTCGTTTGGGGGATAATTTTATATTTATTACTGTTGTGGACTCATCACATTTCTTTTGTTATTCATTTTTAAGTATTAAGCAAAGCCTTTAAAATGCTACTAAACTTCCCATATTTTATTACTTGGAGATTATGTGAAGAAAATATAATACATAAATATTATTTACATATATGAATATTATACATAAATATTATTTACATATATGATACACTTATAAAAGGAGCATTAAGCATAAACTTAAATAATAAATCATGCACCTAAATAATTACCAATTTATGGCTATTTAATTTTTTTATTACAATATAAGTGGGACTAAAAATAATTAGCATAGAAGTTCTTATGTCAGTACAGATGCAGCACGTGCCACATGCTATAAAATCCTAGAACCTCTCTTGAAGGGTTGAGGTCAAGGGCAGAGCTGACATGATGAATGAACAACTCTAGTCTATGTTACAAAAAATTACTTAATCCCAATAGACAAACCAGTTAGACACATGCATGATGAGCAAATGACACCGCGTTTCGAGTCCATGCAGTTGCTAGTAGAGAATGTCACTGTTCTGCTATCATCCGGCAATAGCCAGCATCTTAATGTGGGCCCATTCCTTAAAAAAATCTGTGCTGTTTAACCCCTGTTGACCTTTGAACTTCAAGAAAGGTCATGTTGATGACACAATTTTCCCAGCTGTCTTTCTGTCTTTGTCTATCCAGCTACAGACCTACAGCCCGTTCTATTTTGTAGCGTATTGATCTGTTGGCAGCAAAGGGCTGGATAATTAGCCAGGAATTAGGGTTTCTATTACAGCCAGGAGCTGCCCCAGCTGATTTATCACCTGAATAATTTACTGTGATTGAAAGGAAATTAAAATGAACTCCATTTGACAACTGTGCGCCTTTATGGGCTTTAGTGAAGACTCAAAAGCCAAATTAATAGCCTGTGTTGCTTAATAGTCTACTGAGAGTAAATATGGAAGGATTCCTCTCAGCTATCTGTCTCCCTCGTGCGCTCTTTTTCGCTCTCTGTTACAGGAAATAAAAGGATTTGCCGTTGAACTCCAACAAATTAGCAGCCAAACAAAACAGTTTATTTGCGTGGTCAGTTGTAGAAGGCACACTAATTAATACAAACAGCATCACTGCTTAGTAATGGCAGTGCCTCATGATGGTGCCCAGTGGTACACTCATGTTACCTTAGATTTAGTGTAGACTGCTAATAAGGCAGACGTGCGAAAGTATAAAACCAAATCATTAGTAATGATATATCATCTACTCACTAAGTATGTATGAATGGATGAAATGCTTCTATAGTGTATGAGGGCCAAAATATTCTGTGAATGCGTATTTACATAATGCCATTATTGTGGTATTCTACAAAATAAAACATAAAAGTATATGCACGATATAGTGCAACACAAACAAACAAATAACATATTTTCGCAAAATCGATCTTTCTGGCCAAATTCGCACAGTCCTCATGACTAGTGTAGACAGACTTTGCCATGCTATAAAAAAAATGTTATGAGCTTTACAGCTATTTTCTCACCCCTGAACTCCGGTACTTCCAACTTTCTTCAAGAAACAATTTGTGACCGCTGATGCTATGTGGGAAATTACAGTTTGTAGAAAAACAATTTGTTTTCAGAAATCAACCTGTATGAACTTCTGAAGTGCACCTCCAGTAACACCTGAAAATTCCCAATTATCCTTACTCCCATATGTTATACTCACTGGACTCCAGAAACTAGAGACACTAATGCGGGCGTCACACGAGACGATCTATCGAGCGATATGTCATCAGGGTCACGGTTTTCGTGACGCACATCCGTCATCGTTTGCGACGTCGTTTTGTGTGACACCTACGAGCGTCTCAGAACGATCGCAAATCGGTTGCAAATCGTGTATCGTTTACACGTCGTTTATTTTTAAAAAATCGTTTATTTTTCTTTGCACCGGTTGTTCATCGTACCCGGGGTAGCACACGTCGCTCCGTGTGACACCCCGGGAACGATGAACTGCAGCTTACCTGCGGCCGTCGGCAATGCTAAAGGAAGAAGGTGGGCGAGATGTTTTTACGTCCCGCTCATCTCCGCCCCTCCGCTTCTATTGGCCGGCGGCTGTGTGACGTTGCTGTGACGCCGAACATCCCACCCCCTTCAGGAAGTGGATGTTCGCCACCCACAGCGACGTCGCTCAGCAGGTAAGTACGTGTGACGGGGGTTTAACGACTTTGTGCGACACGGGCAATGATTTGCCCTTGACGCACAAACGACGGGGGCGGATATGATCGCTCATGCGATCGCACGATAGATCGTATCGTGTGACGCCCGCATTACTGATGAATCTGTGTGCGAGGTTTTTAAGGGAAAAGATACAGCTGGTCAGGAGCAGGGCCAGGAGGTTGGCTCAGAATTCTTCACCTTCAGAGGTAACTCTGAGATCAGGGATAGCGAGGGTCCCCCTAGCCTGAGGGCCAGTCTAGGAGCCCCTGTCCCCATTTTTCTCCATAACATCCAGGACAGTTAGGTAGCCACAGGTGATTTTCTTCTAGCCAGACTAAAAAAAAGGGTCCTGCAATGGGAGCTTCCCATAAATAGGGCCAATACTGCTCTGAAGGTCTTCCCATACCCCTGACGCACTGTCAATACTTTTCAAAAAATATAGTTTTTCAGTTAGAAATAATAAGCTTGTAGTAAGAAAGAAAGGAATTGAACTATTCTCTCTTTGCAGTTTGAACACTGCAATATTCTAAATATAAGTACATTACATTAGTACAATGATGAGTAAATTTAGTGACTGTGGGGATAAGTTCAAGGTATAACTTCAATGTTATGTTAAATAAAATTAGATACTGTTCACATTGCCTTTAATATTTACGCTTGTCAAATGTGCCAGGAATATCCTCTCCAGCTATACACTGAACGCAATGCTCTAACATATATCATTGTATAGCATTTATTTCCTTCTACAAGGGGCTGCTGATAAGTCTTTGGCTTTGTGATTTTTTTTTTGTTTCTATGGTAACGAATGTTACATTACATGAAAGCCTTATGTGTCTAATATATGTTTTCAAAATTTTTTGTTTGTTGCTTATGGCAACAGTTTTCTACGCACGTGGGAAAACAAAATGGTGGAGTATAATGAGATATTCACAGCAACTGAGAGCAGAGGAGTGATAAAATTCTTGTTTCTGTAAGGAAAGTCCGCAAAGGATTTCATGGTGATATGTCGCAGACATTGGAGGATCAATGCCCTTCCTATTCCACAGTTAAGAACTGTGTTGCCAAATTTAAAACAGGCCACTTCAGCATCAATGATGAGGAACGTCCTGGACGACAGAGAGTGGTTGTTGTTCCGGAAATCGCCGATGCTGTTCACAACCTCATACTGGTGAATGGACAAATTTCAGCTAAAGTAATAGCAGATATCATAGGGATTTTTCGTGAACGTAGTTGTGTCATTATCCATGAACATTTGGACATGAGGAAGATATCTGCAAAGTGGGTCCCCAAATGTTTGACAACAGATAAGAGAAGCATGCGAGTGAAAACTTCCCAGTCCATATGTCAGCGTTTCGAGATTAATAAAAACTTCCTGGATCAACTGGCCACTATGGACGAGACCTGGGCTTATTTGTATGACCCTGAAAACAAGGAACAGTCAAAAGAGTGGAGGCACAGTGGTTCTACTTGTCCAAAGATTTAGGTGCAAAAATCAGCCACTGGGGTGATGGCGTCTGTGTTCTGGGATAAGGAGGGCGTGCTGCTAGTGGACAACCTTCAAAATTGTTCCACCATCAATGCAAGGAATTACATTGAACTTTTGGACCAATTAAAGGCAGCTCTGAAGGCCAAAAGGTGTGGCAAGCTGTCCAATGAAATCTTGTTCCTGCAAGACAACACCTTTGCTCACACTGCACAAGCAACCACGGCAAAACTGGCAGAACTGGGCTTCCGGGTGGTTGACAACCCACCTTATTCACCAGATCTAGCTCCCTCTAAATATCATCTGTTTCCAAACCTAAAGAAACACCTCAAGGGTACCAAATTTCCCACCATTTCTGATGCCTTGGCTGCTTCAGATGCCTGGTTTGAGGCACAACCGAAATCCATCTTTTTGCTAGGCTTACAGAACTTGGAATAGCTATGTGAGAAGTGTGACATCAGTGGAGAGTATGGGGAATAAATGTAAAGTTTCATCATCCTATTTCGTTTTTTCTGGATAAAGCCAAAGACTTATCAGCAGCCCCTCGTATATGTTTAAATCCCATGTGTAGTCAAATAAACTTTATAATATACTCATAAATGTAAAAAGCAACTCATACCAGCCAGACATACCAAAACAGCTATTTTTTTTACATGCACTGGCATATTATACTCTATAAATGTACTTGGCACATACAGTACATGCTGAGCATTTACTGTAAACACAGCTTTGGGTATAACCAATATATATTAAAAAGTTGAGCCAATCAAGTACAGATTTCCAGGAATTCTTAACCCAACATCTTCACATACTCCTTGAATATTTATGTTCTCAACAAAATTCTACCTGCTTCCCTTTTCTCTTTAATTCCATCATAAATAAATGTGCTTTTTTTTCTATCATAATTTGTTCTATCGTAAATAAATTAAATAAATGTTACATTAAGTACATCTACACTGTGCATGGAAATAATGGCTATGCTCTATTTTATATAAAGTTCCTTTAAATGCTAAAATTAACTAAAATTTCAGCAGGTAATTATTGTGAATTATGTGATGTTTACAAAAATATATGATAGATAATTGTACGTAAAGAACAGAATGGTTGAAGTTACACATGTAGATTTTTTCACACAAAAAAATAAGACGCTATGGTTTATCACTACAACGGAATTAAATCTTATCCACAGTCCATTAAAGTTGCTCTAAAACGTTTGCACCATATCTCACACATAAAAATCAATAAAAAGAAATCTTACACATGTATTGGAAGGATGTGTAATCTTTAAACTGTCATCTAAAATTGCTTGGTTTAAAGTAAGCCAAGGGATAAGTTCTTGAGTCTCTATTAGGCCAAGTTGGATTAAGGGACAAGACTTCAAGGTTTTAGGTTTAAGCCATTTGTTGCTTATATCAATGTGCTCAAAATACATTTACTACTCTGGAATAGATGTGTATCAAATACCAATTTGCTATTAGGCAGGCCTAATAATAAAATAGAGAAAATAACCTATCTATTTGATGATCTAAAGTTGATGTAGCCAGTTCATTATTATGTGGTAAGTGGCAACTGCCTGAAACTCCTGAAGTAACATATGATAATTGTCTTATATTGCAATATCTTAAAATACAATGGAGATCAAAATTAGAGAACAACACACAATTTCCTAAATTTTGTGGTCATTGTGTAGTCCTATGTGATTATATCCTAACATGAGTAAATTACCAGTATTTTAAGCTTATTTCATGAACTGAATTTATTGTAAAGCACATAATGAAAATGTAAATGAGATAAATGAAAAAAAAAAAACATTGATCAAATTTAAAAAACACTTTCAGCTACCTGCAAGTTATTGGTGTTAATCGGTTGATAATTTCGATAATTATCTGACAAACCCTATTTATCTAGCAGCCTAACTTTCCAGTTTACACTAACTTTGCAAAAATGGTGTGCCATTCCAAAGTGACTGAAACCCTCCAGCAGCAGGTTGGCAAGATGAAGGTCAAAGGGGTGATCAACCTATCAGACATAGCAAGAGAAGTTGGTTGTTCCAAGTCTGTGATTTTGAGAATATTGCATTCTTACAACATCACAAACTGTTTCAAGTCCCAAACAAGGCTGTTAGCCCTTGAAAGAGAAATGCCAGAGAGGACAGGATAATGTGTAGAATTTACATAGGTAATAATTTCAACACTGCAGCTGGAATTTCTCACCAGTTCAGCACTGAACAGAGTAAGAATCTGTCTCATCATACAGTGTCACTACGTTTAAGAGCATTTGGACTAAGGTTGGCTTTACACGCTGCGAAATCGCTAGCTGATGCTAGCGATGGCGAGCGTGATAGCACCCGCCCCTATCGTTATGCCGATATGTGAAGATCGCTGCCGTAGCGAACATTATCGCTACGGCAGCGTCACACGTACTTACCTGCTCGGCAACGTCGCTCTGACCGGCGAACCGCCTCCTTTCTAAGGGGGCAGTTCGCTCGGCATCACAGCGACGTCACTAAGCGGCCGCCCAATCAAAGCGGAGGGGCGGAGATGAGCGGGACTAACATCCCACCCACCTTCTTCCTTCCTCATTGCTGGCTTGTGGCAGGTAAGGAGAGGTTCTTCGTTCCTGCGGCATCACACGTAGCGATGTGTGCTGCCGCAGGGACGAGGATCAACTTCGCCCAAGTGACAGTAGCGATAATTGGGAGAGGACCCCCATGTCAACGAGGAGCGATTTTGGACGTTTTTGCAATGATCCAAAAACGCTCCTAGGAGTCACGCTCAACGAAATCACTACAGCGGCCAGATGTGCGTCACAAAATCCGTGACCCCAACGAGATCGCTGTAGCAATCTCGTAGCGTGAAAAGCACGCTTAAAAGCCCACTCTGCAGTGACCAAACCTATCATTAGCAGAAAGAATCAAAAGGCTACACTCAGCTTTGGTGAGGAGCATGTTGTGTGGACAGAGGAGAAGTGGTCCACAGTTCATTTTAGTGATGAAAGAAAGTTTAATTTATTTGGGTCAGATGGGAAACATTATGTACATAAACAAACTGGGGAAAGACTGAACTCAAAGTGTGTTAAGAAGTCAGTGAAAGGTGGTGGAGAAAGTATCATGGTTTGGGGAATGTTTTCTGGAGCAGGAGTTGGAGCTCTCATACAGCTATGTGGCAGACTGAATGCAAGTGAGTATTAGAACTTCTTCAACAACACGTGGTTCCTTACTTGCGTTCATCACTCAATGAGAGCAATTTTCATGCAGGACAATCCCCTGTAACACAGCAAAATGGGTAAAGCAGTTCCTTGAAGCAGAAAACATTGAAACAATGAAATGGCCAACCCAGAGCCCTGATCTAAACCCAATAGAAAACCTCTGGCAAATCCTTGGTGACAAAGTTTTGGCCAAGAAACCCACAACAGTCAAAGAATTGCCCTACCACAAGAGGTAGTAATGGCAGATACTATAACAGCTTTTAAAAAAGGGCTGGATGATTTCCTCAGTACACAAAAAATTGTTGGTTATAAATGAATTAGTGACCAAATGTATAATGGTGGAGGAAGGTTGAACTAGATGGACCTAGGTCTTTTTTCAACCTAAGTAACTATGTAACTATGTAATTGTGGAAGAGACTGGAATAAGAATAGACCAAAATCACACCAGAGCAGAGTGAGAGACTCGTGATATCCTGTGGCTGCAGATGTGCTGAAGTCATTCAAAGCAAAGGCCTGTACATTTCCTACTGACTATTGTTGCCTTCAGAAAGTTTAGTTAGAATCTTTGTTTGTGCTACAGTCATTGTTGTTCTCTAATTATGATTATCATGTTTTGGGTAAAATAAAGGTTTTATGTTGATAAACTTTGTAAATTTTGTAATCCACTGTTCTGGTGGCATGGTGTACCCCTTACAAATACACCTTCAAATGTTGATCAATGTAGACTATATTATTTCTGAAAAAGGTAAGTGATTATACATTGTTCTCTAATGTTGATCTCCAGTGTATACATACTAAAAGCAGAATAAATGGATTGTCTTTAAAATAATGAATTACCTATCCTTAAGGTCATTAAATGAGTTTTACCCCATAGGCTCAATGACATATAAAAAATAAACGTAGGCCTTATTTAGACGTCTGAGAAACACGTATATCAGTGATTTTGATGTTACCTTTATGATCTATGGGTATATTCACATGTCCAGGACTTTTTGTGAATCATGTGCCCACAAAAAATTTACAGAGACATGTCCGGTTTTGATCTGTGTTATGGATCAAAATCACCCATGCAAGTCTATGGGTCTGTGTGCAATCCATGTGCTGTCCTTGACGAATATTATAATGTATAGGAGAAGCTTTGCAATTTCTTTATTGATTTTATTCAAAAGAGAAAATCACTAATGAAGTACTGATGGTAAAAATTTGCACACAGACCAAAAACTGATGAAAATTGTATCAAAACCATGATTTTACGTACCAGATGCCTAAATGAACCCTAAGCTTTACTTAAAGCCGCTTTACACGCTGTGATATCGTTACCGATATCGCTAGAGAGCGTACCCGCCCCCGTTGGTTGTGCATCACGGGCAATACGTGGCGCACAACATCGCTAACACCCGTCACACTATACTTACCTGTCTAGCGACGTCGCAGTGACCGGTGAACCGCCTCCTTTCTCAGGGGGCGGTTCGTTTGGCGTCACAGCGACGTCACTAAGCGGCCGCCCAATAGAAGCGGAGGGGCGGAGATGAGCGAGCCAAACATCCCGCCCACCTCCTTCCTTCCTCATTGCCGGCAGCCGCAGGTAAGGTAAGGTTCCTTGTTCCTGCGGTGTCACACATAGCGATGTGTGCTGCCGCAGCAACGACGAACTACATTGTACACGCAGCAGCAACGATAATTGGGAATAGGGGAGCATGTAAGCGATTAGCGATTTTGAACGATTTTGCGACCTGTTTTGATCACACGTGTCACACGCAACGACATCGCTAAAGCGGCCCGATGTGCATCATGAATTCCGTGACCTCAAAAAGATCGCTTGATCGATGTCGTAGCGTGTAAAGCGGCCTTTACTCTCTCTAAGTCTAGTGCTGTGTCTCTCCTATTCCCTAAGCCTCTATTAAACGGCTGCAGTAGTGACGTTGCCAATGTAGGTGGTATGAGGTGCTTAGTTCAGTGATTGGACGCAGTGCTTACAATGTGATGGAACCACTGCAGCAAATCATTAGCGATGCCGCAGAGGAGACTTGGCTCTCGATCTGGAGAGGGTGAGAATAGCTCAGTTTGTCATTTTTTTCACAAATGGTCAAAAGTTTGTTGAAAGGTGACAAGTTCCCTTTAATCTCAGTTTGCTTGAAGGTTGACACCTGACCTGATTGAATAAAATAGAAATTAATCAACTTCTGGATGTTTGATGTCAGCGCGTCATATGCCGGTTTCCTTCTTCCACATATGTAACTTGACACACCCTTGGAATAGGTCATCAATATTATAAGGCAAGACAATACCTTTAATAGAGGATATGTAAAGGGGCATCTTTCATTTCTATAGTTTAAAATGTAAGTTTTTTACAAATGCAAATTCTGAATATTGTTAGAATAAAGCTTTCATACTCTAGATAATGTGGAATTAACTATTATAATCACAGCATCTAAAATTGTTTGGGCTATAATCTAATAAAACTGTTATAATATTTGCATTTTGCCAAATTTGTATACTATTCCCCGCTGACAGTATTCTGGTGTTAAACACCTTCAACTTGAAGTTGCAGAAACATTTGTTGACTTTTGGTGTTTGTACTCCAGATCATCAAGCTTTGCCAAAGTGGAAGGAAATGGGGCGAGACAAGTCCGCTCATCTAATTTAAGAAAAGTTATGCTATTTTAGTAGCATTACTTGTGCCAGAGAATGTTACTCCAGTCCCCAACTGGAGTAACATTTCAGATATGCACCTCTAAATGAATCAAGCATACTTTACTCCAGCGAATATAAAGTCAGTATTAATGAATTGGGCTCTAACTTTTTTTCTCTTTAAATGTACCTGTCTTTTTAGGTAACTCTTCAGAATATGTTGCTTTATGTGTACATGACAGTATTTCTAGTACTATGACTAGCTTTATGCTCCATTTCTAGTGTTATATTATCCCTTAACTAGTTCATTAGTCTTGGTTGACACTATCTTTTATAATGTCTCTAACACACAGTAACGAAGGATTTGTATTCTCCTGTCTCCATATAATGCATAATCAGAACCAGCACTATTGGGAGCATTATATAGCACTACTGAGCAGTGCAAGTGTGAATCCAGCTCTGAGGTTAAAGGGAACCTGTCATCAGAAATTTTGCACTAAACCTAAAAGATTCCCCCTCTGCAGCTCCTGGGCTGCATTCTAGCAATGTTCCTGTTGTTGTTGTGCCCACTTTCTGACCAAAATAAAGACTTTATAAACTGGTACCTTTTTGTATTCAAATCTTGATAATGGTACACGGGGGCGGGCTCTCTGATGGCCGTTAGTCTGCCTCCTGTTGCTGTAGGCCGTCCCCCATCGCGCAATTTCAAAGAGGTGACGTGAGGTAAGCTGGCCAGCGCTTGCGCAGAACGGTCGAGGCGGCGGTGAAAGCGCGAGCACGAGATTATGGGCGGGTACTTGCTGATGAAAATCCCAGCTCCGCCCACAATCTCGCGCATGCGCCGTGCCACTCTCGCGGGACTGTGCAATGTGTGACTGCTGGTGACGTGTTGCGCAGGCGCGAGATTATGGGCGGCGCTGTGATTTTCATCAGCAAGTACACGCCCATAATCTCGTGCTAAACCTTTCACCACCACCTCCACCGTTCTGCGCAAGCGTTGGGCAGCTTACCTCACGTCACCTCTTTGAAATTGCGCGATGGGTGACGGCCTAAAGCGACAGGAGGCAGACTAACAGACACCAGAGAGCCCGCCCCGTGTACCATTATCAAGATCTGAATACAAAAAGGTACCACTTTATAAAGTCTTTATTTTGGTCAGAAAGGGGGCACAATAATAACAGGGACCTTTCAAGAATGCAGCCCAGGAGCTGCAGAGGGGGAATCTTTTAGTTTTAGTGCAAAATGTCTGATGACAGGTTCCCTTTAAATAGCAGCAGCATGATCTTTTTATTTCTCTCTGTCCCACAAGACAGATTTTTCTTTCAGAGTGAATGATGAGCTAAGGAAGCAGGGGAAGTAAAAGAAGTGGCTGATAAGTGGAGAAAGTATATTTTTCTGATAAGATATAATACAAAGTTTCTTATATTTGTTTGAGTTATTTATGTAATGCTTGTTAAACTCGCAGTGACCATGTAATAATACCATAGGTTATGGATAGTAGAGATGGAAAGAATTCTTTCAAATAGTTCACTGATTCATGCAGCCATCCTTATCTCATACCATGAAGAACAAGTTCAATGAGGTTAAGATGCAATACCGAGTGGATGAGAGTGGCGAGGATTTGGAAAGCAGACACTATATCTTGGGGTGGCACGGTGGCTCAGTGGTTAGCACTGCAGTCTTGCAGCACTGGGGTCCTGGATTCAAATCCCACCAAGGACATCATTGGCAAGGAGTTTGTATGTTCTACGTGTGTTTCCTCCAGGGTCTCTGGTTTCCTCCCACACTCCAAAGACATACAGATAGGGAATTTAGATTGTGAACCCCAATGGGGACAGTGTTATTGATGTATGTAAAGTGCTGCAAAATATGTTAGCGCAATATAAAGATTATTATTATATCTTTCTTCTCAGTCAACTCTTAACAATCAACAATGTAATCCCATATCATTCACTTTCTCTGTAAATGTACAGATAGTTTGGACTCCATGTGGCAATTGTATATTGTGAATACACACAACTGACTAACATTGCTTTGTTTACTTTCACCCTAAAAACATGTTTGTACAAATAGCAAAATAACCAACAAATATGTAAATCCTAAGGACTTCTGCCACATTTGTGAAAAAAAATGTAAATAGTAACAGCCTATCAATTACAGTGGAACCTTGGTTTGCGAGAACAATCCGTTCTGGGAGTGTGCTTATAAACCAAGTTACTTATCTAAGAAAGCAAGATTTCCCATAAGAAATAATGCAAGCTCAGACAATTCGTTCCACAACTTATTATTTATTATTATTATTTATTTATAGAGCACCATTAATTCCATGGTGCTGTACATGTTCAATGACCCATCCTGGTCCCCTATTGTGCCATTCCACACACACACACACACACACACAAAACACACACTATGCTCACCTTACCTTCCATTCCATCGCCAGCCTCCTGGTTTTTGTAGTCCGCAGGTACAGGATGTGTATTGGGTAATCATCGCGACTGATGCCAGAACTTCCGCTGCCTTTGAGAAGCAGCTGACAGCGGAAGTTCCTTCATCACCGCGATGGTTAAATGATACACATCATGTACCGATTACAAGAACCAGTAGTCCGGCGAGGGAACAGAAGGTAAGGTGAACATAATATGTGTGTGCATGTGTGTGTCTGTGTGTGTTTGTGCGTGTTTGTGCGTGCTTGTGCGGACTGCAAGAGCGGGTCAGGGCACAGGGAAAGTATGGAACCGGAAGTGTGTGCGGTGAGTATTTGCTCGTAAACTGAGTTACAAATTTACAGCAAGCTTTGCTTGTATAGCGAGATACTCGCACACCAAGTTACTAGTAAACCGAGGTTACACTTTACATTTTGGACAAATCAGGCATGTCAAAGTAGGGATAGACTGTCACACTAGAGTTCTAGAGAATTCTCCAATGGGCCAAAGCTCTGAGACATCAATATACTCAAAACTTCCAACTGAATACTATCCTGGATGAAGCGGACTTTGGATAATATGATGATATGCTCTGCATATACAATAATAATGATTATAATCAAAAAGTCAACATAAATAGGACCATTTTCATCCAATGGGTTCAAGGTGCCCCAATTCAATATTTTCTCAAAGTCTTCAGATTATGGTTAAAATTTTGTAAAATTATTTTCTGTACAAAGTTCTTTCATTTTCACACTGCAAACTATGTTATACTTTTCTTCCTACACGACTGCTACTTCATTAACAAGACATATGGTTACAGAGATAGAATAAACTGACTAGTGAATGTTACAGTAGTAGTGACAAGATCAGTTGAAAATCTGACCTGCTTCCTACTCCCATCTCAAGAAAACACAGATTCCGACAGAGGCGAGCGAGGGCAGGTTCATGCAGTTTGATAGCAGCAGAAAGCAGCAGCCTGACAGCAGTACAATTCTGCCAGAAGCTAGAAGAGAATTTACATTTCTACAAGTTCTTAACCTACAGCTAGAAGAACATTGGGTGATTAATACGCTCTCTTCATGTAACCAGAACACAGCGTATTACAGCTGATACATTTTATTAAGAATGACATTATACCTCTTCCAATAAGAAAATGTTAACAGAAATAATCTAACTGTCTACATATGAAGATGTATTATTACAAGTAGTCTTCCAAGTTATCTTAGTGTTCAATGTCAACACCGTGTACTGTTACTATTTGAGAAATGGAGATATAGTTATAAAGGTTTCTCATTCTAAGCACTTTGAAAGAGTTTGGTCCACACTTGAAATTTATCACTTATCCACAGGATAGCTGATAAATGCCTGATTGCCCATCAATCTGTAGAACTGTAGAGCGGCTAGGTAGGCAGTAGTAGTCATGCATACAGGGGTTGCCAGGCCGCTGCGCAGCCGTTTGGTAACCATTTGCATCCCAGTTGCCACTCTACTGCAGGGATGCTTTCGCCACAGTCCATTCTTCCACTGAGACAATGAATCAGAAACCAATATACTTTCTTCAAAGAGCAGAACTTTATTTGATCTCATTACAGGGAAACTTTCATCTCGCATACCACGGGCACCGCTTCTGACTTCGATGGAGTTCCCTCCAGACTTTGTTCTACAATAGAATTTACCGGCCAAATGCTTTCCTGGTACCTGAGCTCCTTCAGATACTACTACGCCCCTCATTCCCCTGTCTGATCTTACACTGCACTAACCGATTAAAAAAGTCCTTTAGCCACTCCGTACCACCCACAGGGATTTAGCTTGCAATATTGAAGAGGCTTATTTTGATAGCACTCCTCTGCCAATGCTTTTGGCCAGGACCTACTCTTCTCCTTTAAGAGCCCACTGACCTTTGGTCTTAAAGGTAAATTTGTTGGGTTTTCAATCCAGGAAATACGGACGCCACACCAACCGTCCAAACTCAAACTCTCTTTTGGGGATGCAGTTACAAACAGTCCTCTAATGAGCAGGACCCTGCATGTACAGTGTCAAGGGTTGACCATTAGGATCTTCTCAATTTGATATTTTGGGTTTCTTGTCTCTTACATCTACTAGGGACTCTCCTTCCCTCCTTCTACATCCTGCCCTATTTATATACTGGCCCGCTTCTTTTATTTCCTAAAGGTCTCAGGAAAGCAGTACTAGCTCTCTTTACCACCTAGTGGCCATTTACCAAGTTGCACAATACAGACCAATACATTTAATAAACCTTCCCGTGTGCCAGCTATTTCTGCAGGGGTGGCATTGCCTTGCCCCCCCCCCTTACAGAACAAGGTTCCAGATTCTCCAAATGTCCTCCCTACACAAATGCAGTAAGGAGTTTGGGTGAAGCATGTGCAGTGCCTCTCCATTTAATGTCTATGATGCCAATGAGAGAGTCCAGTTGGCTGTCTCTCACATAGACTATGAGTTACCTCTCATAGACTTACAGTGCCTCTCACATAGACTATGAATGGAGAGTTACTGCTTTGTCTTTCTCACTGCGGTAATAGAGGAATAAGGAAGAAAAGGCATAGGAGCCCTTTTCTAGTGATCAGTGGGATCTCAGAGTTGGAGCCACCAGCAATTAGACATTTATTATATTACTTACATAAGGAAGGTTATGAAAGTTGGGTATAGTTTTGAAATAATTATGTTCAGTTAAAAAAAGAAAAAGCAGCACCACTGAAGTTATATAATATTGCGTACACATCTTAGACGCTCTCCCATGAACTTTTTTTCTAAAGCTGTATATACAGTGCCTACAAGTAGTATTCAACCCCCTGCAGATTTAGCAGGTTTACACATTTGGAATTAACTTGGCATTGTGACATTTGGACTGTAGATCAGCCTGGAAGTGTGAAATGCACTGCAGCAAAAAAGAATGTTATTTCTTTTTTTATTTTTTTTTTAAATTGTGAAAAGTTTATTCAGAGGGTCATTTATTATTCAACCCCTCAAACCACAAGAATTCTGTTTGGTTCCCCTAAAGTATTAAGAAGTATTTCAGGCACAAAGAACAATGAGCTTCACATGTTTGGATTAATTATCTCTTTTTCCAGCTTTTTCTGACTAATTAAGACCCTCCCCATACTTGTGAACAGCACTCATACTTGGTCAACATGGGAAAGACAAAGGAGCATTCCAAGGCCATCAGAGACAAGATCGTGGAGGGTCACAAGGCTGGCAAGGGGTACAAAACCCTTTCCAAGGAGTTGGGCCTACCTGTCTCCACTGTTGGGAGCATCATCCGGAAGTGGAAGGCTTATGGAACTACTGTTAGCCTTCCACGGTCTGGACAGCCTTTGAAAGTTTCCACCCGTGCCAAGGCCAGGCTTGTCCGAAGAGTCAAGGCTAACCCAAGGACAACAAGGAAGGAGCTCCGGGAAGATCTCATGGCAGTGGGGACATTGGTTTCAGTCAATACCATAAGTAACGTACTCCACCGCAATGGTCTCCGTTCCAGACGAGCCCGTAAGGTACCTTTACTTTCAAAGCGTCATGTCAAGGCTCGTCTACAGTTTGCTCATGATCACTTGGAGGACTCTGAGACAGACTGGTTCAAGGTTCTCTGGTCTGATGAGACCAAGATCGAGATCTTTGGTGCCAACCACACACGTGACGTTTGGAGACTGGATGGCACTGCATACGACCCCAAGAATACCATCCCTACAGTCAAGCATGGTGGTGGCAGCATCATGCTGTGGAGCTGTTTCTCAGCCAAGGGGCCTGGCCATCTGGTCCGCATCCATTGGAAGATGGATAGCATGGCCTACCTGGAGATTTTGGCCAAGAACCTCCACTCCTCCATCAAGGATCTTAAGATGGGTCGTCATTTCATCTTCCAACAAGACAACGACCCAAAGCACACAGCCAAGAAAACCAAGGCCTGGTTCAAGAGGGAAAAAATCAAGGTGTTGCAGTGGCCTAGTCAGTCTCCTGACCTTAACCCAATTGAAAACTTGTGGAAGGAGCTCAAGATTAAAGTCCACATGAGACACCCAAAGAACCTAGATAACTTGGAGAAGATCTGCATGGAGGAGTGGGCCAAGATAACTCCAGAGACCTGTGCCAGCCTGATCAGGTCTTATAAAAGATGATTATTAGCTGTAATTGCAAACAAGGGTTATTCCACAAAATATTAAACCTAGGGGTTGAATAATAATTGACCCACACTTTTATGTTGAAAATTTATTAAAATTTAACTGAGCAACATAACTTGTTGGTTTGTAAGATTTATGCATCTGTTAATATATCCTGCTCTTGTTTGAAGTTTGCAGGCTCTAACTTATTTGCATCTTATCAAACCTGCTAAATCTGCAGGGGGTTGAATACTACTTGTAGGCACTGTATGTGTATGTAGTGTATGATCAGTGGGTTAATATATTTATCTACCACTAGTATCAAGCACCAGTCTGTTTCTCAATGATGTCACCAATCTTCAGACTCTCAGAATCACACTGTGATTTACACATTACAGTGTCTTGAAAAAGTATTCATACCCCATGAACTTTTCCACATTTTGTTCACAATACACCCACAAAGTTAAATGTATTTTATGGATTTTATATGATTTCAAACACAAGGGAGCAAGAATTTATGAAATGTAAAGGAAATTATGCATGATTTTCTAAACATTTAAAAATCTAAATCAGAAAATTGTGACAAATTTGTATTCATCCTCCCAGAGTCAATAGCTTGTAGGACCACCTTTTGCTGCAATTAATCCTGAAAATTTGTTGAGGCACATGTGTCTCTACTGGTTTTATACATCTAGAGGCTGAAATTTTTGCCTGTTGCTTTTTGCAAAATAGCTCTAGCTCAGTCAGATTGGATGGAGAGTGTCTGGACTGTTACTGGACCATTTACACACATGAATATGCTCTGATCTAAACTATTCCACTGTAGCTCTGGAAATATGTTTAGGGTCATTGTTCTGCTGGAAGGGGAACCTACACCCCAGTCTCAAGTCATTTGAAGCCTCCAACAGGTTTATCTCCAGCTTAATCCATCTTCCCTTCAACTTCTGTCCAGCTTCCCTGTCCCTGCTGAAGAAAAGCATCCCCACAGCATGATGCTGCCACCACCATGTTTGATGGTGGGGGTGGTGCTTTCAGGGTGATGTGCAGTGTTAGTTTTCCACCACATATAGGATTTTACATTTAGCCCTAAAACTTCGGCTTTGGTCTCATCTGACGAGAGCACCTTCTTTCACATGCTGTGCCCCATCCATGACTTTTTCCAAACTGTCCAGTAAAATACATGCCTATGGAACTTTGTTGTGACGCTTAATAGGCTTACATTATAAAATCCATTTCCAAGTCACGCAGAGCACAGTGTGACCAAGAAAGTCTGGATAGCAGTGACATCACTGAGAAGAGAAGCAGAATGGTGCTGGATACTGGAGAAGATGGTGGTAGATGAGTATATTAATCCACTGATAGTACACTAACATTTACATAGGTTTATAGAAAAAGAAAGTTAATATAAGGGCTTCTTTAACACTTGGTGCTTATTTTCCCTTGTAAGGATGCAACGGACAATGTGGTAAATGGCCGGTATGTGTCGCAGAGGCAGAAATCCTCTGCGATATGAACCCGGAATGTTTCTCTGGGACTTGTAGTTCCATGAGGATTATTATACACATTCAGGGTTGGGTTCATGGAATGGTCAGAAGTGATGGGCGGGACTGACCATGCACATACCTCCCATATGTAGGTGTGTCTCATGGGATTTAATGGAGCTGTCGTTTGTCACATGATCGCTGTGAGTAGGTGGGAGCCATCATGCTGAAAGCACATGGTCAGGAGTTCATGTGCATGCTTAGACAGTAAAGGGCTCTGAGAGTCCAGGGAGCTGCAGAGTCTACTGTGGCTCTGGACCTGAAAGCAGGTACCGTCGAATGGAGGTGGTCCGAGGACCTGGTTAGTTAGCCCAGTGAGAGAGTGTCCCTGGAGGTCAAACCTGGATGAAGGCAGACGTAGAAATCTATAAAGCGACTGACAGGTAACACCCTGAGAAAAGGGGATGTGGACTGGCTGATGCCAGAGAATGAACTGTATGGACAATCGGTGGTTTAAACCGACAGTGAGACATTGTTGTCCTGTGGTAGAGTGACTGTGGCCCGTTACACTGCGTGGTTTATGAGGATGTGAATAAATCACCTGAATTGTTTAAGTGACAAAGTTCTCGTGTGTGTCTCGATCCCGCTGCCAGATGTGTTCCCCAATATGTTCGGAGCCCAGGTCATTACACCCTCCATACAGCAAATATGGACACTGAGTAAGCCCTTCAACAATTTTCAAGCATGCTTGAAAAGACTGTTTGTAGCTGGAGCAATGCATGATTTAATAATGAAGGCTTCTTCTACTTGAAGTGCAGACACAGTTTCTAGTCCTTATTTGCTGAGTTCATAAAAAGTCTGCATGTTGTGAATGTATCTTATAAGAATGTACAATAGGATAAATTACACTCATCAATACACAGACAAAGGTGGACATATCATTGCTGCAACATGTGCAAAGCCACAGGGGCCCGAGAGGTTGGGGGGCCCATTTCTACCTCTATAACAGGTAGAAATGTGCATTTTCATGAGCTGTTTGACTGCAAAGGGCCCATATACTGTTCTGGCACAGAGTCCCTATCCTGTCTGTGTCCGCCGTTGTACATAGACCAATGCTACCATGACTAATCCATACAATCAGGCTTACTAGTTAGTGAATTAATTACTTGAAGCACCAAATTAATAGTATATTAGTGATCATACATGGTCTTTATGATTTTGTAAAGATGTGCTATTTTGTAAAGACATCTCACTTTTTTTGGGGATAAGTAGTTAACTGTGAGAGCTTAGAAATATGACGGTAAAAGGTTTCTGATATTTTCCTAACAGTGCTCATAGGAGCAGGATATCCTGAAAATAATACTGCAATTGTTTGATATGTGGTGTCAGTCATTTTGGTTAGCTGTAACCTCATATTTACTTGAAACTTAGGTAGTATACATATACTTAAAATTGCACAACGCTCTATTAAAGATTTTTTATGGCATACCATATTAATGAATATATGTTATGTCAATAATGTGGCAGAATCTGCAGAAGAGAGGTCTAATGCAGATGTGAACATAGCTTTAGAAGGCTAAAAAGGGTCACGTAATACAATCTGTGACTCCGCAATAGTGGATTGTATCTATTGCACTGTAATTGTATCCAAAATTACTTCCTAATGGTTTAAATAATTTCTAAAATTAAAGAGAAAATGTTTTCCACATCATCAAGTCCTAATTGTAAAAAAATTGTCATTCCATTTAAATTGTTTCAGAAAAAGGTCAATTTTAAGCAATTTTTTTCCATGTAACACTTCTTCAACCAAAATAACACAGGATAATTTTCAAGTGGGTTTTAAATGCAAGCCCGCTTGTAAATTTATCAATTTAATCCATGTCGGTGATCTCTCCTAGGAACAAATCAAGTTGTTAATCTCATGGTTCCGCTTAACAAGATATATTGATGTTGCAATAAATGGGAAACATTTAACCATTAATTCTTCCATTTTGCTTAAACAGAGAACTGCAAAAACAGTGGATTTGGGAAACAGTTAAATAGAATGGCTGGAAAACATTATTCAGGTGTGTGGATGTTCTATGGAGAGCAATATTGAATGCAAAACTGGGAAGACTGTCTGTGCAAAAGATAGCAAGACAATGTAGAAGAAAGAAAACTATGGTAAAACTAGAAAACGTAGCTATATCATTTACTGGGGTTGAATTATGAATAGGTTGCTCAGGATTAAGATTAAAAAACTAACAAATCCAAACAGAAAAGAGTAACTTTCTCAAAAATACTAATCCTTCTTCTCATATCATGCACCTATACCTTCTATAGTTCACTACATTTCTAAAATATTTGAGGTTGGGCAAAGCATTCAATCTATGACAGCATTATTTTAATGAACTAGCTCCAAATTGCCCATGCAATGCAATATCACGGGGTGCCAATGGGCTGTCATGAAAGCTATGGGTCCGATAAAGACTTCCTTGGATGCCATCATGGTCATTTCGTGGCCTGCAGCTAAGGTTCAAAGGACGTCACTTTTTCCATATACTGTAGTATTGCAGTATAAAGAGCAAGTGAACCAACAATAGAAGATTCAAGATCCCTAAGGGGACTTAAAGGTAAAGAAATAAAAAAAAAATTAGAAGAATATATAAAATTTTAAATCATTTTCCCCTTTTACTCTTTTAAAAATAAAGAAATTAAAAAAAATTAAAGCTAAACTATAAAACTACTATTAAAATATAAGGTTATTTTCCCTTGTAATAAACTCCATAAGGAGAAATAAAATCAATACACCTTATTTACCCTTTTTTGGGATGTAATAAAACACAGTTTTTATTTATACCCCCAAATGGTAAAAATAAGAACATCCCGTCGCCATGCAAAAGACAAGTCTTCACACAGGTTCTATACATGTTTGGAATTAATAGGACTGAACTAACCTAGAAAATCATGTTGCCTAGTCATTCTTACTGTACGATGAACACCATACAAACAAACCCAATAAACAATGCAAACAATTGCATCTTTTTCACTATTTCACCTCCCTAGGATTTTTAAATCCTGATTTCCAGAACATCTCAGTACATTCATTCCATTAAAACGAATTACACCATTCAAAATAATAGCTCGTCTCTCAAAATACAAATACTCATATGGCTGTGACAACAGACGAAATAAATGTTATGGCTCTTGGAAGAAGGGAGAGAAATAATGAAAATGCAAAAAATAATATTTCCTTCTTTTACACTCATCTTTTGTAGTGTTTTAGTTGTACCATACATTTATTAATCATCCTTTCTAAACATGCTACAATAAAAAATAAATAGAATTATATATATATATATATATATATATATATATATATGTATATAATTATCTGCACCATGGTACAAGATGCCTCATAGAGAGTGAATATCTTAAAGGGGGCCTATCATGTCCCCAAACGCTGCAGATATGGGATAATCTGCAGGTTAGCAGCATTTTAAAGCTACCCAGTCACCACACTGAAAGCCTGGCTACCGGGAGGAAATTAACGTTATTCCTCCTGGCAGCCTCCAGCTTTCAGTCATAGAGCAGCGGCCAGCATAGCTACAGTCACTGCTTATTACTAAGTGAGCATCATCTGTAACTACATCCCCAGCACTTATTGACAGCTGGATCAGCAGTATATCATTCTATTACACATGGTTACACGTTTCTATGACTGAAAGCAGCTGGAGCCTGCCGAAAGGTATAAAGTAATTTCCTTCAAGGAGCTGGGTTTTTAGAGCAGTGGTCACACAACTTTAGAATGCTATTAATATGAAGATTGATCCCACTCCTGCAGGTTAATAGCATTTGGTGACATGACAATTTCCCTTTAAATGTTTGCTAATACTTAATATTGCCAATGGGATACAATCTGAGATCATACGATATTCAACAAATAGTTACAATAAAATTTTAAGTTAATAAGTTAAAATATAAACAAACATTTATATAAATTACAAATAAGAAGCTAAAATAATCACCTATTTATGAAAAAAATTCTTAACAAACCATTGAGGGGCATCGAAGACAAACATCATTAATTTTATCTTCCTGTGAAAATATATTTTGATATAGTATTGTTTCGAACTTAAAGAACACATTTGCCTTTTCAATTTACTGTCTTGTTTTTCATATGGCAGCCTCATAGCTTTCTTGTTAGCTTCCTTTGTAATTTAATAACGTTAAAACATTTACAGATCTTGTCATTTGTTATTTACCTTGTTTTCACACTCAATCAAAAATGAAAACAATATAACAAGTATGATTAAATTTAATATAATACCTGTTCAGGTTTAATGGGTTCACTAGTTGTAAAAATATCGGTGTAATGTTGCCTCTCAAATACTCGATCCAACACTTCTAGCTGTTGTTGAGTAAAGAGGTCCCCTCGCATTTGTTTTCGGAGAAAGTCTCTTCCTGGTAGTGAATGGCCGTTTGGTATTGGAGATTCCTGAATTCCTGCAAAAAAAAAAAAAATATTTTAATAAAGAGAATAACAACAAAGTTCAGAAATACTATACTTATTGCTTAGCAATTAAAGGGTATGCCCAGGGTTTAAAAAAAAGTGCCTAAGCCCTAACAGGTAGTTGCTACCTACCTGCCTGTTGTACTTGGTGCCAGTCTTCACCAGCACAGATTAGTCATAGACCAGTCCTGCTGGCTATTCAGCTGCTTCCACTGAACTCACGTCAACAGAAAGGTGGCTTCTCATCTCCTCTGCTCTGTAGACAGGGTGGGACAACCTAAGTTACACTGATTGACAGTAAGGTGGAGGAGAGCCGGCTATCAATCAGCATGATGTTGTCTTTCCCGCCTCATCTACAGAACAGAGTGGAAAAGAAGCCTCCACTCTGTTGATGAAGTCATTGTATCGACGGGAGCAGCAGTCTGTGACTAATCTTTGCAGGCAAATAGCGGTCTAAAGACCAACATAAACCTCTAAAAACAAAATACTTTATTCAATTTGAATTAAAGATAGCAATTAATTAACGCCTTAAAAGCCATATGCCTCCTCAGCTAGAAGCTGACAAATGTCATATAGGGTGAAGATACAAAGGAAACACGTGATTGGGTATAGCTGGATGTTTAGCAGTGCTGGCCTAGAGATGACATATAGGCGCCACAACTCAAATATGAGCTAGAGAAATCCAGGCTAGATATCCCCTATGTTTTTCCTGCCTGGAAACGGGGGTGAATACACCATAGGTTTTAAGGTTCCCCCACTCTGCGATGCACTGTCTTGCAGAGACACATTAACACATAAATTGTGTAAAAATTAAACCCCAAAACATTCACAGCAAGAAAGGGCAACAATGTTTACCTGTTCAGGCCACATAAACAAATGCACTCACAGGATGCAGCAAAACCGCTTAATAAAGATGGAGGCAACAGGGGCAAAAGACTGATGGAGCAACCACTCACACACTGCCACTCCATGGAGGGGGTGATTGCTTGGTGATAAAATTGCACACAAAAAGCTTGTATAGGGCGTTAGTCACACAGGTATGTGTGATGCACGGTGTCTGGCTTACAGCCTATTGGTGTTGTCCATACTTCTAGACTAAGTGGGCTCACAGATTTTTTCACGGTATTTAACTCAAATGTTTTTCATACTGAAAGTTTACAGCTAAGGAAATACTGTAGACACAGTTGTATGTTTTTCATAGATGCTTAACACAGCATTAAATTGGTCAAAATTCATAGACAATACATTGTATGATGTCACAGATTTATAACAATCCAGCAAGTGCATCTCTACAGATGAGTTATACTTTATCTGTTAGATGTTGAAAATATTCAAGCTTTTCCAAGGTTCTGCCTGACTTATAATCTATTTTCTGCATGACTATATGGTATTCATCCAACAAGAATTCAATATGATTAAAGAAGTAGTTCACCATATTCATTATTGGCCATAACGATATTATGTTGAGAAACAAGGTTTCTCTCAGATACCTTGTGCTGCCAATAGTGCCTGTGAGTGACGGTATTGCAGACCGCTCTTCCCCATTGCGTGACCCCCGGTCTCCGTAACCTCAGGGATCCAGTGATGTCACGTCAGTTTCACCGCTCATCACAGCCCAGCATCCCTCCTGCTTGCACGCTCTGCAGTGAAAGGGGAGTGAGCAGGGAGGTGATGTGCTGTGATGCTGGGCTGTGCAGTGAAATCCCGTCCACAGCCCAGTCCCTCACAGAGAGTGGGACCGGCTGTGATAATGTCAGGTAAACAGGAAGTTGATGTGACATCACCAGATTCCTGAGGTCATGGAGCCCGGGGGTTAGGCGATGGGGAAGAGTGAACCACAATAGCACCGCTCACAGGCACTATTGGCAACACAAGGTATTTGAGAGAAACAATGTCTCTGAACATAATATTGATGTGGCCAATAATAAATATGGGAGAACTACCCTTTAAAAAATTGGCAATTGTGCAGACCAATGTATCATATTTTGAATGTAGGTCTGTTTTCAAGTAACAATTTACATATGTGTTGTAAGGACTCAGAACAGTTCACCATATCATATAATTAGGTGCCAAAAGGGAATTATCCCCACCTTAGTAAATTCGAGTTATTGAGCCTATAGAACTACAATAAGACTGACTAAAGCACTACAGATAATGTGTAATTAGTGAAATTACCTTTGTAATTAGTACTTTCCTCTGTGGATTGTGTGCTACGTGCATAGTTATACAGCTACTGATAGAGGTATCACTGTAATAACACAGCATCTGTTTCTGCCGTCTGATGCCGAACACGGAGATAATGCAACAAAATAATTTGCACAATCCAAAAAATTTGCATCAAAGTTGTTCATTTTAATTCTCGCCTGGCTTTTATGTGGACAGATATAGGCTACTGCTACATAGTGATGGGAAATGCATGAAAGCGACGGTAAAATCTCAATTATGTAACTCTAATGATTCCCCATGTCACAAGTGACCTTGGACACTTTTGATAAATGAGCCTGATAGAATGATTTGCTAAATAGTTCAAGTGCTGCCATTTTTGATTCATATACTGTTCAGCTGAGCTTACAACTCTTGCCAAAGCAAATATGATCCTAATTGGTTAAAGTTATGTTCAAAATGGCAACCACATTTTTGACCCAATTCTACTGAAAAACTGTTTGTCATTACAGCTACAATAGAGACTCGTGTTGCTTCATACGTAATAGAAGACAATAATTAAACTTTTTGTAGACTGTAGCAATAAGCAATACACAAACAAAAAAAATGAATCAAACAATACAATGACAAATTCACATACATTGGTGCCACACCAAAGAGTAACTACTGACAAAAAGCTGACAACACAAGCATTACAGGTGGTTACTTATACAATAGCATATATCAAAAAGACAATTTAATAGTGTTGTAATGACTGATCAGAAATAGCGCATGATAAATCAGAATGCTGTTCTAACAAAGCATTGAAAAACGTCATAAATTATATAACGAGAAGTACTAATAGAAAGCATATCCGTCATGTGCTCTCCTGCTGCAATAGCGCCCAACCAAAAACTTTTTATAGTCTGATCCTGCATTCTCATACCTCTATCATCATTTTCTTACTGACAAATGTTCCAAAGGTTAGTAAGAAGTAGGGTACTGATAGAAGAGACTATGGTTTCAGGATTAGACTACATAGTTTAATTAAAAAAAAAAGATGCAATGGAACAACAACAACAATTCGGTTGCAAAGGTCATGGGGCAGATGTTAATGTATTGACCCCAGTCTTCATTATCAACCAAAGGCATTATTATCAAGCACCAGTCACATCATTTATGATAAACAATAAATAGTGTCAGAAATAGAGAACAGAGTTTGAGAATTATGCTATAGATAAGGGAGTGTCAACATGATCAGTGTTTGCAGCGTTTTGGATACAGTGTTTTTGCTGCATCCAAAACACTGCATTGCACAGTAGTAGCACAGTGGAGGGAGTTTATAGAAATCCCATGCCCACTGTGCTTCTTTTCTACACAGTGTAAACTGACATGCAGCTTCTTGAGTCGCAGCACATCAATTCATGCATAGACACGAGTAGAACATAGCGAAAATCCGCAGCATTCCAGATCCCTGATCATGGGCAAGGACCACTGAATTCTCTGAATTCTGGGGAACACTGGTGTCTCTGCAGGAGGACTGATAATTTGTCTAGGACACAGTGTCTATGGAACGTGTGCATGTACCCTAATTCATGACTTAAAGGGGGCTTTCCAAGTTAAAAAAAATATGTCTAAAGGCAGTGAATGTTGTGAAATGATAGAAAATTGTATACTCACAAACCCCCATCACTTCAGACTCGCGCTTCAGGTCCTCCCCGCTTGGCTCTGCTTATTTGTCTGCAGTGGTAATGTGCCATTTAGTACACATGGCAGCAACCGCCAGTGACTGACTCTATAAACAGCTGCGTTTCACATGTGGCCATCGTCACTGCTGCAGCCAAGTAAACAAAGCTCAGCGGTAAAGTCTAGACAGGTGATGACGAAACGACAGGAAACACAATCGGTGACTGCTGATGTTATTGCTATCATGTCACACTTTTGCTTAACTTGGAAAACGTGTATAAAGAATTTTAACCTTTTTTCTACTTTGTTCCTACTGGGCACCACTAGTTATAAATAGATGCAGTAATGTTTATATCGGAGCAAATAATCAAGTATCTAAAGTCATAAGTACAAATAGGAATACGTTTTCTTTTTTCAAGATATTGTTTTACTAAGGTCTCGCTCACACCAATGTGTAGTTCTGAAAAGTGCAATGTGAGAAAAAAGAAATTGCACTGGGACCTATATTATTCAATAAGGCAGCACTTATCTGTGTTTTTGTTCTCAGCCATATTCGGCCTGAGGAAAACAGTCAGATCATGTTGCGAGTGGACACGTAAGTCAGACGAGACTCACCTATTCAAGTCTATGCGTGCAAGAAAAAAAATCGGATGACACACAGAACGCTCCCAGTCGCATCCGGATACATTACCATCCTGTAGGGTAGGACACTGTAAATGGTCCGGTAAATGATTGTAAATGAATAATATAAAAAAAACAAAAAAAAACGGATAGTATATGGACAGCACACGGATGACAAGTAAGAAAAAAAATCATACCGTTTTTCTGGATGAGAATCGGACCTGTTTTTATACATTAATGTGAGCGTACCTTAAATCTGCAAACATATTGTTAGATTTATAAAGTCTTTAAATTCCAAAAATCTAAAAATTAAAATGGTACATTTAGGTTTTATAGGTTTCTTTTAGTTTCTATCTATTTTGGTCGCTATTCCAAGAAATGACTTTCTTTATTATTAGGTTTAAATCAGTATTTTACACACTATTAACTCACTGCAACATACATATGAACATTAAATCATCCTAAGGACACATCACATGTTGAAAGACTCTAATACCAATAGTCTCCAACTATATTACTTTGAGCCTCAGATAATTGCTTTACTTCGCAGGAATGTGCCGACTAATTAAGATGGATGCTACCTATGCCGTTTAGAACCTTAAAAAAAAGAAATGAATTATTGCGAAGAGCAAAAAGGGTATTTTGGAATGAGGTCCAATTTAATAGGAGTAATTTGCTTTAACTGTGTCCTGAGATCTTGTAAGATCATGTTCCATCACAGTAATAATTACATAGCGGATAATGTGTATTTTTCATGATTTCTTACAAACAAAAAGACATCCAGCACAAAAGAAGAGTTGTTTGCACTGGTAAATTCGTATTGCACAGTTCTAATTCTTTTACAGATGAAAAGTGTCTTTTTAAGCATGAAATAAACACAAAAAAAGGAAAAACTCCCTCTTGTGTAGTTGTAAAGGTAATGAATACTTTGCTTTTATATTACTTTATTATATCTTATGCCCTAGTTATTCACACTATTGGATATTTCAAAATGTCCTATATCTACAGATATCACCTTCAATAGCAAAGGTGATGTACACGAGCATCTCAATAAATTAGAATATCATCAAAAAATTAATTTATTTCAGTAATTCAATACAAAAAGGGAGACTCGTATATTATATAGAATCATTACAAACAGAGTGATGTGTTTCAAGTGTTTATCTCTGTTAATGTTGATGATTATGGCTTACAGCCAATGAAAACCCAAAAGTCATTATCTCAGAAAATTAGAATATTATTTAAGACAAACTGAAAAAATTATTTTAAACTCAGAAACGTTGGCCTACTGAAAAGTATGTACAGTAAATGCACTCAATACCTGGTCGGGTCTCCTTTTGCATGAATTACTGCATCAATGTGGCGTGGCATGGAGGCGATCAGCCTGTGGTACTGCTGAGGAGTTATGGAAGCCCAGGTTGCTTTGATAGCAGCCTTCAGCTTCTCTGCATTGTTGGGTCTGGTATCTCTCCTCTTCCTCTTGTCAATACCCCATAGATTCTCTATGGGGTTTAGGTCAGGCGAGATTGCTGGCCAATGAAGCACAGTGATACTGTGGTTATTAAACCAGGTATTGGTACTTTTGGCAGTGTGGACCGATGCCAAGTCCTGCTGGAAAATGAAATTTCCATCTCCAAAAAGCTTGACTGCCAAGGGAAGCATGAAGTGCTCTAAAAGTTCCTGGTAGACGGCTGCACTGACTTTGGTCTTGATTAAATACAGTGGATCTACACCAGAATATGACCTGGCTCCCCAAACCATCACTGATTGTAGAAACTTCACACTAGACCTCAAGCAGCTTGGATTGTGGCCTCTCCACTCTTCCTCCAGACTCTGGGACCTTGATTTCCAAATGAAATGCAAGATTTACTTTAATCTGAAAACAACACCTTGGACTACTAAGCAACAGTCCAGTTCTTTTTCTCCTTGGCCCAGGTAAGATGCCTCTGGCGTTATCTATTGGTCATGCGTGGCTTGACACAATGAATGTAACCATTGTAGCCCATGTCCTGGATATGTCTGTGATGGCTCTTAAAGCACTGACTCCAGCAGCAGTCCTCTCCTTTTGAATCTCCCCCATACTTTTGAATGCGCTTTTCTTAACAATCCTATCAAGGCTGCAGTTATCCAGGTTGCTTGTGCACCTTTTTCTACCACACTTTTTCTCCACTCAACTTTCCATTAATATGCTTGGATACAGCACTCTGTGAACAGCCAGCTTCTTTAGCAATGACCTTTTGTGGCCTACCCTCCTTGTGGAGTGTGTCAATGACTGTCTTCTGGACATCTGTCAAGTCAGCAGTCTTCCCCATGATTGTGTAGCCTACTGAACCAGACTAAGAGACCATTTTAAATGCTTAGGAAGGCTTTGCAGGTGTTTTGTGGTAATTATTCCAATTTTCTGAGATAATGACTTTTGGGTTTTCATTGGCTGTAAGCCATAATCCTCAACATTAACAGAAATAAGCACTTGAAATAGATCACTCTGTGTGTAATGTCTATATAATATATGCGTTTCCCTTTTTGTATTGAATTACTGAAATAAATTAACTTTTTGGTGATATTCTAATTTATTGAGATGCACCTGTATATAGGGTATTGGGCAAGGAGTAGACAAAAATGGCGACTTTTCACCCATAGTGAGATCACCTGGTTGTGTAAATTTTTTATTAGCATATCCCATACACTAGATCTTGATTCACAAAGTAGTCTGTCACTTTGAAAGACATTTGTATACAATGACTACAATGAATTAATGAATTTTTATTTTATTGCATACATCATGAAAAGAAGACATCTTTAATTACGTTTAATCAATCATTTTGAATGCTTTTGTTTCTGCAGCTTGTGTGTATTTCAGTACATTGCTGGCTGTTCAGATTTAATAAAAATAATAAAGCGGTCCATCTAAATCAGGATATCCCACTAATGTCTACTATTGAACACTTATCTAAGCTTGTATCTAATCATATCAGCAATCATACAAACACTGCAATCCGTCTAATTGGTATAGAAGCCACTAAACAATTTCAAGATGCAGTTTGTATGTTCAACTAAACCTCAACGACATACACATTGATGTATAGAACAAAAAAAATCTAAAAATACAAAACAAAAGTATCATGATAAGATTTGTTTCTCTTCTTTGGACCCACTCTTGGTTTTGGCCCACAAACAAAGATGCAAAATACCATATTTTTGGACTATATGATGTAGCGGGCACCTCAGTTTTAGAGGAGGAAAATAAGGAAAAAAAAGTCATGATGCACTGTTATGCGGGGTATCTGCTGCTGACCCTGTTATGGGGTAATGTCCTCCAATTTCATACTAATGTCAGCCATCGAGGGCCCCTTCCATGTATATATTGTATGTCCTCCATCTCGGTATATATGTCCCTCATCCCAGTATATATGTTCCCCATCTCGGTATATTTGTTCCCTCTCCTGGTATATATGTCCCCCATTCTGGTGTATATGCCCCTCATTCTGGTCTCCATCCTTATGTATATGTTCCCCATCCTGGTATTTAAGATTCCCATCCTGGTACATATGCCCCCCATCCTGGTATATATGATCCACATCCTGGTACATATGTCCCTCATCCTTGTGTATATATTCCCCACCCTGAGATATATTTCCTTCATTCTGGTATATATGATGCCCATCCTAGTATATATGATGCCCATCCTGGTATACAGTTAGGTCCAGAAATATTTGGACAGTGACCCAATTTTCGCGAGTTGGGCTCTGCATGCCACCACATTGGATTTGAAATGAAACCTCTACAACAGAATTCAAGTGCAGATTGTAACGTTTAATTTGAAGGTTTGAACAAAAATATCTGATAGAAATTGTAGGAATTGTACACATTTCTTTACAAACACTCCACATTTTAGGAGGTCAAAAGTAATTGGACAAATAAATCAAACCCAAACAAAATATTTTTATTTTCAACATTTTGTTGCGAATCCTTTGGAGGCAATCACTGCCTTAAGTCTGGAACCCATGGACATCACCAAATTCTGGGTTTCCTCCTTCTTAATGCTGTGCCAGGCCTTTACAGCCGCAGCCTTCAGGTCTTGCTTGTTTGTGGGTCTTTCTGTCTTAAGTCTGGATTTGAGCAAGTGAAATGCATGCTCAATTGGGTTAAGATCTGGTGATTGACTTGGCCATTGCAGAATGTTCCACTTTTTTGCACTCATGAACCCCTTGGTAGCTTTGGCTGTATGCTTGGAGTCATTGTCCATCTGTACTATGAAGCGCCGTCCGATCAACTTTGCGGCATTTGGCTGAATCTGGGCTGAAAGTATATTCCGGTACACTTCAGAATTCATCCGGCTACTCTTGTCTGCTGTTATGTCATAAATAAACACAAGTGACCCAGTGCCATTGAAAGCCATGCATGCCCATGCAATCACGTTGCCTCCACCATGTTTTACAGAGGATGTGGTGTGCCTTGGATCATGTGCCGTTCCCTTTCTTCTCCAAACTTTTTTCTTCCCATCATTCTGGTACAGGTTGATCTTTGTCTCATCTGTCCATAGAATACTTTTCCAGAACTGAGCTGGCTTCATGAGGTGTTTTTAGGCAAATGTAACTCTGGCCTGTCTATTTTTGGAATTGATGAATGGTTTGCATCTAGATGTGAACCCTTTGTATTTACTTTCATGGAGTCTTCTGTTTACTGTTGACTTAGAGACAGATACACCTACTTCACTGAGAGTGTTCTGGACTTCAGTTGATGTTGTGAATGGGTTCTTCTTCACCAAAGAAAGTATGCGGCGATCATCCACCACTGTTGTCATCCGTGGACGCCCAGGCCTTTTTGAGTTCCCAAGCTCACCAGTCAATTCCTTTTTTTTCAGAATGTACCCGACTGTTGATTTTGCTACTCCAAGCATGTCTGCTATCTCTCTGATGGATTTTTTCTTTTTTTCAGCCTCAGGATGTTCTGCTTCACCTCAATTGAGAGTTCCTTAGACCGCATGTTGTCTGGTCACAGCAACAGCTTCCAAATGCAAAACCACACACCTGTAATCAACCCCAGACCTTTTAACTACTTCATTGATTACAGGTTAACGAGGGAGACGCCTTCAGAGTTAATTGCAGCCCTTAGAGTCCCTTGTCCAATTACTTTTGGTCCCTTGAAAAAGAGGAGGCTATGCATTACAGAGCTATGATTCCTAAACCCTTTCTCCGATTTGGATGTGAAAACTCATATTGCAGCTGGGAGTGTGCACTTTCAGCCCATATTATATATATAATTGTATTTCTGAACATGTTTTTGTAAACAGCTAAAATAACAAAACTTGTGTCACTGTCCAAATATTTCTGGCCCTGACTGTATATGTCCCCATCCTGGAATATATGTTCCTCATCCTGGTATATATGATCCCAATTCTTATCTATATGTCCCTCATCCTGGTATATATGTCCCCCATCATGGCCACATCTTGGTATATATATTCCACCCGCAAAGCCACACACATTAACAAATAAATAATTCTACTCACCTTCCTTCCTCTCCCCCAATGAGCGGTATACCCTTCTGATGCAGACAACTGACTTCAGTATGTAAGCAGCGCAGCGCCCCAAGTCACACACCGACTTCAGCTGTCGGCTATACCCAAATGAATATTCACTGCTCCGCGTGCAATGGACTATGGGCGTGGGAAGCACTAAATATTAATTTTCTTTAATAGCAGCTTTAGTGCAGAGAGGTGGATGGGATTATGGATGTGCCTTCAGCGAATATGCATTGTCTTTAATAGCGGGCACACATGTTAACTCTAACCACTGCTGGAGCCTGCTTCTGCCTCCTGTAACCCGCACCACCGCTGTCTGCCAATCAGCAAGCGAGGTACATCTGGACTATAAGATGCGCACCCCCACTTTCCCTACAAAAAGTGTGTCTTATGGACCGAAAAATACGGTATTAAGCAATATATTGATGTATGAAAGTTGCGAAAAATGTCTTTTACAAATTTTAGTTTGGAAAATCATCAATTCTCCAAAGACTCATTCATTAATTTATTCAATAATTCAGATAATTTCACCTCCTTATATATGTACATAATATATTTCGTTTTTAGTAGCTACAGTATATAGAATTAAAGCATTTTGTTGCAAAAAGCAAGAGTTTACCTCTACTGCCCATGCTTCATTTTTTTTGTTAAAGCTTATCTGTGCTGCATGCAAAATGATATAAATATATGACCAAATGGTAAAATACCAGCTGTATGGTGCATATAATTGAAGGTTTGCTAAAATGCTCTGCAAAAGGAGTATAGTAAATTGATTCTTTGAGAACATGGAACTTTGCTTCAAAACAACATGCTTATACGGACATTTTTTCTGGACTGTACTGATATAGATACTCTGCTGATATAGATAGATAGATAGATAGATAGATAGATAGATAGAAGATAGAAGATAGATAGATAGATAGATAGATAGATAGATAGATAGATAGATGGATGGATGGATGGATGGATGGATGGATAGATAGATAGAAGATAGAAAGATAGATAGAGGGATAGATAGATAGATAGATAGATAGAAGATAGAAGATAGATAGATAGATAGATAGATAGATACCGTATTTTTTGCTTTATAAGACGCACTTTTGTTCCCCCAAATTTTGGGGGAAAGTAGGGGGTGCGTCTTATAATCCGAATATACGGGAGGGGGGGTGTGTATATATATATATATATATATATATATATATACAGAGTCCAGTGGAGGTGCGGGCAGCTCTGGAGCGGTGCTGGGGACTGCTTGGGGCTGGGAGCGGCAGCGTTTGATCTCCTGCTCCCGCTCATATAATATGCACAGCCGCTGTTCATCAGAAGCGTGGTGCTGAAACTGCATCACGCTGATGGGCTGGGGGAGCTGTGCATATTATCTGCCTGTGCTTACCTTTGATTGCACAGGATCCCCCCTCCCCCTGTGTTAGATATAGCCTCCTGCCCATAGTAAAATAATAAACTCTTTACTCACCTCCTCCAGCATCTGCCCGGTCTCCCTCCTGCTGGCTGTGATTAGGCATGCAGAGATATCTCTCTGCTGTCCCGATCACATGACCTCCACTAGAACTAGGAAGTAGGAAGTGCAGGAGACAGGAGGAGCTCAACCCCGAGGAGGGACACACGAGACAGGACTGTGCTGCAGAAGGTAAGGAAAGAGTTTATTATACTAAAAGCAGCAACATGGGGGTGATATGTAACAGAGGGTGATGTGTGCCTGCCACAGTGGCCCTGTCTGCCTGCCACAGTGGCCCTGTCTGCCTGCCACAGTGGCCCTGTCTGCCTGCCACAATGGGCCTGTCTGCCTGCCACAGTGGCCCTGTCTGCCTGCCACAGTGGCCCTGTCTGCCTGCCATAGTGGCCCTGTCTGCCTGCCACAATGGGCCTGTCTGCCTGCCACAGTGGCCCTGTCTGCCTGCCACAGTGGCCCTGTCTGCCTGCCACAGTGGGCCTGTCTGCCTGCCACAGTGGCCCTGTCTGCCTGCCACAGTGGCCCTGTCTGCCTGCCACAGTGGCCCTGTCTGCCTGCCACAGTGGCCCTGTCTGCCTGCCACAGTGGCCCTGTCTGCCTGCCACAGTGACCCTGTCTGCCTGCCACAGTGGCCCTGTCTGCCTGCCACAGTGGCCCTGTCTGCCTGCCATATAGGATGTGTGCCAGCCATAGGGGAAATGTGGCATCACTGGGGGACGTGTTCAATATAAGGTGGCCATATCCAGATTAAGGGGGCTAATTTTAGGATGAGGGGGCTATGAGGGACATATACCCTATATTTGTTAGACGGACACTGGCATTATAACACGGACCCCATTTATTAAAAAATTCTCTATTCCTTCACCAAATTTGGGGGTGCGTCTTATAATCAGGTGCGTCTTATAAAGCGAAAAATACGGTAGATAGAGGGATAGATAGATAGATACATTATAGATAGATAGAAGATAGATAGATAGATACATTATAGATAGAGGGATAGATAGATAGATAGATAGATAGAAGATAGAAGATAGATAGATAGACAGATAGAGGGATAGATAGATAGATAGATAGATACATTATAGATAGATAGATAGAAGATAGATAGATAGATAGATAGATAGATAGATAGATAGAAGGATAAATACTTTTGGTATTGACAAATGACATATGAAAAAGTTATTGTAAATTATGTACAACAGAAAAAGAAACCAACTGCTAAAAATGTTAGTAAATAAAAGTCTAAATATATTTATATATATATATATATATACATATATATATATATATATATACTAGAAGGTGGCCCGATTCTACGCATCGGGTATTCTAGAATTTACGTATTGTGTAGTTCATGTATGATTTTTGTTATATATATATATCTATATATATATATATATATATATAGATGTTGTTGTGTGTAGTTACCAAGTGTTTGTGTAGGGGCTGTACATGTTCTGGGTGTTGTCTGGGTGTGATGGGGGGTGAGAGCGGTGTTGTTTGTGTGTTGCGTTGTTTGTGGAGCGCTGTGTGTCTGTAGCGTTGTGTGTGTGTGGTGTGTTTTGGGGGGAGGTATGTTTTGTGCAATGTGCGTGTTGTGCGGTATGTGCATATATTTGTGTGTGCAGCGTTGTCTGTGTGTGTGGGTGTCTGTGTAGGGCAGTTGTTTGTGGTTCCCAGTGTGTGTGTGTGGTGTGGTGTGTTGTGCAGTGCGCGCACGCGCGTATGTGTGTGTGTGTGTTGGGGGGAGGTGTGCACTTCCCATCGTGCTCCATCCCCCATGCAGCGCACTGCCCATCGTGCTCCATCCCGTATGCTGCGCACCCCCCATCGTGCTCCATCTCCCATCCTGCGCACTCCCAAATGTGCTCCATCCGCTATGCTGCGCACTCCCAAACGTGCTCCATCCGCCATGCTGCGCACTCCCAAACGTGCTCCATCCGCCATGCTGCGCACTCCCTATCGTGCTCCATCCCCCATGCTGCGCACTCCCAAACGTGCTCCATCCGCCATGCTGCGCACTCCCAAACGTGCTCCATTCGCCATGCTGTGCACTCCCAAACGTGCTCCATCCGCCATGCTGCGCACTCCCAAACGTGCTCCATCCGCCATGCTGCGCACTCCCCATCGTGCTCCATCCCCCATGCTGCGCACTCCCAAACGTGCTCCATCCACCATGCTGCGCACTCCCAAACGTGCTCCATCCGCCATGCTGCGCACTGCCAAACGTGCTCCATCCGCCATGCTGCGCACTCCCAAAGGTGCTCCATCCGCCATGCTGCGCACTCCCAAACGTGCTCCATCCGCCATGCTGCGCACTCCCAAAGGTGCTCCATCCACCATGCTGCGCCAGCATCAGCCTCTCTACCTGCAGCATCAGCCTCTCTCCTCCCAGCATCAGCCTCTCTGTCCCCAGCCTCCATATCCCAGCCTTCCCCAGGATCAGCCTCTCTCCTCTCAGCCTCCTCCAGCACGCCGTGCTCCTCTGCCGACACTCACAGATCCGATCGCATACACTCACACACACCCACCCGATCGCATACACTCACACCCACCCGATCGCATACACTCACACCCACCCGATCGCATACACTCACACACACCCGATCGCATACACTCACACACACCCGATCGCATCCACTCACACACAAAGACACACAGACACTGACGATATTGCACATACGCGCTGATACTCACAACATCCGGGGATATCACATGCTTCTGGCCATGTGATCCCCCGGCAGGTCCTGGAAGCTCACAACAGCACAGTATCGAGGCCGAGAAGCAAGCGATATCCCAGGATGTTGTGAGTATGTGGATGCGATGTGATGTGTGAGGTGTGTGTGAGTGTGATCTGATTTGTGTGTGTGTGTGTGTGTGTGCTGTTATGTTATGTATGTTCCGCAGCTGCAGGACCTTGATGTGTGGATGCGATGTGTGTGTGAGGTGTGTGTGAGAGTGAGTGTGAGCCGGTGTACACTGGTAACTATGATACACATCGGGTAACTAAGGGACCTTAGTTACCCGATGTGTATAATGGTTACCAGCGTTCACGGCCTCCGTCAAGCATCGCAAGGTTATGTCTGGCGCTGCCGGGATCCTGACGGAGCCGGTGTAGAAGCAAGCGATATCCCAGCATGTTGTGATGTGTGGATGTGATGTGTGAGGTGTGTGTGAGAGTGAGTGCGATCTGATGTGTGTGTGTACTCACCTGGGAATCGGGGCTCCGTGTCAGTTGTGCCAGAGCGAGCGTGCATTGCGTGAGGGGGGCGGGGCCTGCAGAGAGCCGGGGCGAGAGGCCAATCCGTGTGGGGGGGCGGGGCCATGGCGAGCCCAGCGGCCAATCAGCTTTGTGTCACCGTAAGGACACAATTTCGGAGCATGACAGACAGACAGACAGATAGACAGACAGACAGACAGACAGACAGAATAAGGCAATTATATATATAGATATATACCAATATATTCTTTATTGCTTTAAGCCTTCCAAAATCATTATATACATTTTTTAAAGAATCTTTCTTAAACTTTACAAGACAGAGACTGTAAATTTAGTAGACCAAGAGTCCAGTGAAAGAGTTAAAAGCCTTCGAATTCCAATATAAAACTAATATGTTTGTTGCAATTGCACAAATATTTTCAAAATAAATTACTTTGTTTCTCTGAGATCAGTGCGATTTGTTGCAGATCAAAGAAAAGAGAAGCGAGGGAAGAGAAAAAAATACAAGATATACTATCAAAGATCCAAAAATACTTTTCATTTTGAGTTGATATCGCAGCATTTCAAAGCCGCTGATAGAGTTTCAGTTCATTCTCTATTATCCATTGAAAGCAGCCGGAGCCAGCAGCAGACTGTACTAGATTGTATTCTCCATAAGATGGTCAACGATATATATATATGATCTTCAACCTCTATTGATTGACCAATTTCACAAGCAAAGACTGGTGAAATGAAGCTGAAATGAACACCTTGCTTTAACTCATTGAACCTATCAGGCCTGAGTTAATCTCACTGCCCAGTGTCTCTGATAGAATTCAATTGATCAATCATGTTTTGGTGATAGTACCATTTCACTGCTTTATTGCTTCTTCATTTCTCGGCTTGACCTGTTATATATACGAGGACCATCTCCACACCTAAAAGATGTACACAGATCACTGTCTGTGTGTCAGGAGTGGTTACCTGCCCATGCATATCTGAACCCTATGTTAAACTGTGAAATTGAAAAAAAATGACATTAATGATATCACATTTTGTGTTTTACTTTTGATTTTTATTCTGTTTTATTTTAATATGCAGTAATACTTGTTACGTTGTATAAAAGCAAAAATATCCAGCATCCACGTCCAGGTAAATAAAAAATAATATCTTTATTCAGAATCCATTAAAAACATAGGGTGATAAACATCACATCCCCAAAAAATATAAAAGTCCTCTTGGACCCCTCATACAGATGGTACGCGTTTCGAGCTACTCGCTCTTAGTCTGAGTCCATGGATAACGTGCATACGGTAAAATGCACTCACATAAAAGAAGACATGGGCATGCATAAAACAACACGTTAATACTCCAGATGGATGGTGTGCCGCCACTTCAGTAGATTCTGGGGTTGCCGTCCAGGGGGGCTCCAACAGATGATTGGTATGCAGATGTCAAGGTTGAGGTTCCCAATCAATCCAGATATAGAAAAAAGTGTTACTGTGATTTCCAGAAAAATACTTATTTAAATATACATAAAAATTGGAAACAATATTCCTAAAAAACCTTCATTAGGCGAAAATATCTCAAACACGTTGCTTTACATTTCCAATTTGTATGTATTTCTTATGGAGTTTTACATAAATAATATTTTCAGAAAAATCACGGGAACACTTTTTTCTACATCCGGACATAACGAGAGAAAAATCAAAAAGCCAAAATTACATTTTTTTTTGGGTCACTTAAACATTGCAATAAAATGCAATAACATTGTATCTACCCAAAAATTGTGTAATTAAAAACAGCTGTTCAAGATGCAAAAATTAAGCCAACAGCCGGCTCCAGATCCTGAAATATGAGAGTTTCGGAAAATGGCCACAAAAGCACAATTCTTTTTTTCTGACAAATTTCTGAATTTTTCACTACTTAAATAAAATTTAAAATATACATGTTTGGTATCTGCGAACTCGTATGACCTGGGGTCAGGTCAGTTTTACCATATAGTGAATATGGTAAATAAAAATAAAATTGTGGAATTGCATTTTTTTTTGCAATTTTACCACACTTGGAATTATTTCCGATTTTCCAGTACAATATGTAGCTTAACGAATCGTGTCTTTCAAAAGTACATCTTATCCCACAAAAAATAATCCCTGATATAGCTATATTGATTGAAGAATAAAAAAGTTATGGCTCTTGGAGGAAAGGGGGGAAAAACAGAAAAATCGCCGAGTGGTGAAGGAATTAAGGTCTCCTGCACAAGGTAGAATCATGTATCAGTGGTGGAAGGTAGCACAAACTTTACACTGCACCATATTATGAACTTATTTACTGTGAAAACATTTTTCAGCTAAAGAGAAAGGAAAAAAAAAACAGTGCATCTTAGGGCAACTCCATATAGAGAAGTTATCGGCCAAGACTACACTCCCCGTTGGGTTTACCCAGGTTGGATCAGCTTGTTTTCTAGAGATGGTGTAAGATCATCTAATGATATTCGTTATTGATAATAAAATCTTTTCAAGGCTGTACCAGCCTCTTCGTATGGACAAATTATATGTATATGAAATATATTATATGAATTGTCCTAATGAGGAGACTGCCGTGGTCTGGAAACACATTGATGTAATTTATCCACAAAGAATGCCTTGAGATGATACCGGATCTTGAGACATCCTTTCAGCAGGGCTGCATCAACCAGCTTTTTCATAATAGCCTCATTCACTGTAAGAAGCCATCAGATGCTACACATATGGAATTTCCCTCTACTCCTCTGCTTGGAAAATCAGAGAAGGAATGAGGTGGCTGCACATCTCTACCTGTTTGTAGTTTATGGGAGTGTTGTGCAACGTTGCCAAACTGCAGTGGTTAGTCATATATGGATGTACAAGATACGTCTCCACCTTTCTAGAGCTCTAAACCAGACATTGATGGTATTTTTTAAACAAATTAGCCCCTGAGTAACTTTAATTAATTTAATTAGTTCTTTAATAATACAGTGGAACCTTGGTTAACGAGAATAATCCGTTCTGGGAGTGTGCTTGTTAACCAAGTTACTCGTTCAGCAAAGCAAGATTTCCCATAGGAGTTCATTGCAATGCAGACAATTCGTTCCACAACCTGTTAAATTTCCCATCCTGGTCCCCTATTGTGCCATTCCACACATGCACAAACACACACAAACACATACAAACACGCACAAACTCACACAAACACACACAAGCACACACGCACACGCACATATTATGCTCATCTTACCTTCCGTTCCATCGCCGGCCTCCTGGGACTTGCTGTTCGCTTGTACGGGCTGTGTATCGGGTAACCATCACGACGAGGGAGGAACTTCCGCACCCAGAGCGCTGACGTCAAAGGCAGGAGCCGCTGCTTGCCTCTGATTGGTCAGCGCGCTGTCTTTGAGTAGCGTCTGACAGGGGAAGTTCCTGCCTCGTCGCGATGGTTGTCGATACACATCCTGGAGCGGCAAACTACAGGATCCAGGAGGCCGGCGATGGAATTGAAGGTACACATATTATGCTCACCTTACCTTCCGTTCCATCGCCGGCCTCCTGGGTCCTGTAGTTTGCCGCGAGGATTCCTCCCTCGTCGCTACAAGAACCATGAGGCCAGCAATGGAACGGAAGGTAAGGTGAGCATAATACTGTATGTGTGTGCGTGCGTGCGTGTTTGTTTGTGTGCGTTTTGTGCGTGCTTGTGTGTGTGTGTGTGTAATACAAGAGAAAGTCAGAGCACGGTGGATGTACGGAACCGGAAGTGTGTGCGGTGAGTATTTTGCTCGTACAGCAAAGCTTTCTCGTAAACCGAGTTACAAATTTACAGAAAGCTTAGCTTGTTAAGCGAAATTCTCGTTAACTGGGTTATTCGTTAAGCGAGGTTCCAGTGTATTAGTCTAAACGCATAAAAAGTATAGACTAAAAAATCCTTTTGGGTCTCCTCAGGCATCAGATGCGACTTCAACCATTTCAACCACCATAGTTGCCCCCCTGAAAGTCTAGGTATGAAGAATCAAAATAAATTGGAAGTTCATAGGCCAATTTACATATGACTTACATTAACAAACCAGGCCCAAAGTTCAAAAATATATAAAAAATTAATTAAACAAAAAATAAGTCACAAAGACAAATAAAAGTGGATCAACAAAGAGGAGGGGCAGAAGATAATCATATACAATAATTTAGAGTAGAAAAGCCTCAATAAATATATGCAGAGGTACAGTGGAGAAAATAAGTATTTGATACACTGCCAATTTTCCCACCTACAAAGAATGGAGAGGTCTGTAATTTTTATTGTAGGTACACTTCAACTGTGAGAGACAAAATCCCCTCAAAAATCCAGAAAATTAATAATCAGTTTGCTTTTTATTGCATAAAAAAAGTGTTTGATCATCTACCAATCAGCAAGTATTCTAGCTCTCACAGACCTGTTATTTTTTCTTTAAGAAGCCCTCCTACTCTGCACTCATTACCTGTATTAATTGCATCTGTTTTAACTCTACCTGTGTAAAAGACACCTGTCCACACACTCAATCAATCACACTCCAACTTCTCCACCATAACCAAGGCCAAGGACCTGTCTATGGACTCCATGGACACAATTGTTCACCTGCATTAGGCTGGGATGGGATACAGAACAATAAGCAAGCAGTTTGGTGAGAAGGCAACAACTGTTGTCGCAATTATTAGAAAATGGAAGAAGCACAAGATCCCTTTCAATCTTTCTCAGTCTGGGGCTCCATACAAAATCTCACCTCGTGGGATAAGGAAAATTGTGAGAAAGTTGAGGAATCAGCCCAGAACTAAACAGGAAGACCTGGTCAATGACATGAAGAGAGCTGGGACCACTGTCTTAAAGATTACCATTAGTAGTACTCTACGCCGTCATGGACAGGGCCGTATTTGCCATTAGGCACTTGAGGGCACGTGCCTGGGGCTGCGCCTTCCAGGGGGGCGGCGCCCAGACCAAAACTTTAATTTTTTTTTTTTTTAAATCTTCCTCCCTCCTCCAAACTCTTTATTAAATCCGGCGCCTTTTTGGAGGAGGGAGGGGGCGCCGCAGTCAATGAAACTGTGAGCATGCCGGCACTTCCGGGGTCAGAGGAGCTGGAATCAGCTGCCCGCCCCGACGTGCTGCCGTGCGCTCACTGTGCAAAGGTCACAGCAGCGTGAGGCACCGCCGCGCAGAGGAGGATGGGTGATGGAACCGCCGCCGAGCAAGATGTCAGATCCTGCAGCCGCCGCCACCATGGAGAATGGGAGATGCAGCCTGGAGCAGGTAAGCGTTTTACAGCCGAAGACCGCACTGAACAAGCAACCCGGGGGGGCGCAACATGGAGGATGAGGGGATGGAACATGATGTGGGGGCGCAACATGGAGGATGGAGGGGGGATGAAGCATGATGTGGGGGCGCAACATGGAGGCTGGGGGGGATGAAGCATGATGAGGGGGCACAACATGGAGGATGGGGGGGGATGAAGCATGATGTGGGGGCACAACATGGAGGATGGGGGGGATGAAGCATGATGTGGGGGCACAACATGGAGGATGGGGGGGATGAAGCATGATGTGGGGGTGCAACATGGAGGATGGGGGGGATGAAGCATAATGTGGGGGTGCAACATGGAGGATGGGGGGGATGAAGCATGATGTGGGGGCGCAACATGGAGGATGGGGGGATGAAGCATGATGTGGGGGCACAACATGGAGGATGAGGGGGATGAAGCATGATGTGGGGGTACAACATGGAGGATAGGGGGGATGAAGCATGATGTGGGGGAGCAACATGGAGGATGGTGGGGATGAAGCATGATGTGGGGGCACAACATGGAGGATGGGGGGATGAAGCATGATGTGGGGGCACAACATGGAGGATGGGGGGGATGAAGCATGATGTGGGAGCACAACATGGAGGATGGGGGGATGAAGCATGATGTGGGGGCACAACATGGAGGATGGGGGGGATGAAGCATGATGTGGGGGCACAACATGGAGGATGGGTGGGGGGGATGAAGCATGATGTGGGGGCACAACATGGAGGATGGGGGGGTGAAGCATGATGTGGGGGTGCAACATGGAGGATGCAGCATGATGGGGGTGCGCAGCATGGGGGATGGAGCAGAATGGAAAATGGGGGGGAGGGAAAATGAGGGTGGTGGACAGTATAGCGAATGGGAGTTGCAGTATTGAGAATGGGAGGCATGATATGGAGAATGGGGTAGCATGGGGGGTGCTCGGTATGGAAGGGGAACCATGGTGGGCTTGGTATGGAGGGGGCTTGATATGGAGAAGGGGCAGCATGGGGAGCGCTCAGTTAGGAGCCTGGGAGGGCTCGGTATACAGAATGCTAAGCAGAAGGTTCATTATAGAGTGGGGACATCATGAGGGGGACAGTGAAGTGGGGGCTGCATGGAGAGGTGGGGGTCATAGTTCATAAGTGAGGAAGGTCTGGAGGGTATAATTCAGTGGGGAGGACAGTGGGGGGTTTCATTTGAGGGGGCAGTGTAGTGGAAATGTTATAGGAGAGAATGTGGAGGCTGTATACTATAAGTGACATGGTGTGAGGTCATTTTTTGTGCAGTGAGCTCAGTGATGGGCAATTATTTATTCTTGGGCACAGCCTTGGGCTTACTTAGGGTGGTTACTCTTTAGTGAGGAGAATTATGAGTCTCACAAGGTTTTTGCCACCTAATTTGAGAGCAGCATAATGTAGGGGCAGAGATCCTGATTCCAGTGTTGTCACTTACTGGGCTGCTTAGTGTAGTTTTGATAAAATCACTGTTTAATCAGCAGTAGTTATCATTACAGGACTACTTTGTGTGCTGCAGAAATAAGAAGAAACAGAAGTCTTTAAATTTGCCTAAGTATCTGTATATCCCATGGTCAATAATTAGCGATAATAAACGCTATAGTGCACATAAAAAGTTTTATTAGACACAAGGTCCATGGGGTATAGAATATATTAAAACACAGGACAGGATTTGACAATGACGGGCGAATAATCCCCATGTGGGGCCACATGCAGGGTAATTCATATACTGTGTCCTGATATACAACGTGCTGAGTGATAGAACCAAGCTTATACATGAAACACCTACCAGCCTTTACTTACAGCAGTGCACTGAACAGAGTCAGATAATCACAGGCTAGAAAAAACAGTGAGCCATGGAGACCCACAACAGCACTGGCTAGCAGTACAGGGGGCTTACCAATAGAGGGAGATCGCAGTACAGGGAGCTTACCAATAGAGGGAGATCGCAGTACAGGGAGCGTACCAACAGGGGGAGATCGCAGTACAGGGAGCTTACCAACAGGGGGAGATCGCAGTACAGGGAGCATACCAACAGGGGGAGATCGCAGTACAGGGAGCTTACCAACAGGGGGAGATCGCAGTACAGGGAGCTTACCAACAGGGGGAGATCACAGTACAGGGAGCTTACCAACAGGGGGAGATCGCAGTACAGGGAGCGTACCAACAGGGGGAGATCGCAGTACAGGGAGCGTACCAACAGGGGGAGATCGCAGTACAGGGAGCGTACCAACAGGGGGAGATCGCAGTACAGGGAGCGTACCAACAGGGGGAGATCGCAGTACAGGGAGCGTACCAACAGGGGGAGATCGCAGTACAGGGAGCGTACCAACAGGGGGAGATCGCAGTACAAGGAGCTTACCAACAGGGGGAGATCGCAGTACAGGGAGCTTACCAATAGAGGGAGATCGCATTACAGGGAGCTTACCAACAGGGGGAGATCGCAGTACAGGGAGCGTAGCAACAGGGGGAGATCGCAGTACAGGGAGCGTACCAACAGGGGGAGATCGCTGTACAAGGAGCTTACCAACAGGGGGAGATCGCAGTACAGGGAGCTTACCAACAGGGGGAGATCGCAGTACAGGGAACTTACCAACAGGGGGAGATCACAGTACAAGGAGCTTACCAACAGGGGGAGATCGCAGTACAGGGAGCTTACCAACAGGGAGAGATCGCAGTACAGGGAGCTTACCAACAGGGGAAGATCGCAGTACAGGGAGCTTACCAACAGGGGGAGATCGCAGTACAGGGAGCTTACCAACAGGGGGAGATCGCAGTACAGGGAGCTTACCAACAGGGGGACATTGCAGTACAGGGAGCTTACCAACAGGGGGAGATCGCAGTACAGGGAGCTTACCAACAGGAGGAGATCGGAGTAAAGGGAGCTTACCAACAGGGGGAGATCGCATGTAGCGCAGTACAGGGAGCTTACCAACAGGGGAAGATCGCATGTGGCCCCACATGGGGATTATTCGCCTGTCATTGTCAAATCCTGTCCTGTGTTTTATTATATTCTATATCCCATGTACCTTGTGTCTAATAAACGCTATAGTGCACATAAAGTTTTGTTATCGCTAATTATTGACCATAGGATATACAGATACTTAGGCAAATGTAAAGACTTCTGTTTCTTCTTATTTGTGCATACCTATTGAAGTTGTTGCCTTTCACTCCTAATGAAGCCCATATACACTGCTCTGTTTTCCTTTATCTTGGCTGCTGCAGGTCGTCCAGCATATTCATGAGCTCTGTATAACTGCAAGATCTGCAGCAGAGAAAATGACAGCAAACAGCTCAGTAAGTGACACATTGCTGGAATCAGTCAATGCTTTAAAGGGGTTTTCTCACATTGGAAACTTACCCCTATCCTTGGGATGGGGAATAACTTTCCAATCGCTGGGGGTCCGACTACCGTGGCCCCGAGTTTTTCCGAGAACCAGAACATGCAGACAGAATGGATTCCGGGAGTAAAATTTCATAGTCCGGTCTCCTGAGCTGTGCACTTAAGAGGTCTTTTGAGCAATTGGTGGGGGTCTAAAGTCCCACCCCATGATGCCCCTTCTCCCTACTGAGCCCCCCTCTGCCCTACTAATCTCAGAATTAATGGACCTAAACATATAAGATCTCCTCCAAAAGTTAAATCTACTGCCTGGGATTAATCAGTATTGTGGTTCTTATATGGTCTACAGTCTAATGATGGCTGGTAACAACTACCAGCATCTCCTTACCATTATTAAGGACATACTGGGAGTTGTACGTTAATGGAATACTGTACATATATGTATATGGGTCTAACCTGACACTGCACTTGATTGCTGTACAAAGTTGGCAATGTATTCATGTACTGATGGTGGTTTTGGTGATGTCTTATTGTCTTTAGGGTGGGTTTGGCAATGTATTATTGTCTTTAGGGTGGGTTTGGTGATGTATTATTGTATTTAGGGTGGTTTTGGTGATATAACTGTATTGACAGTAGTTCTGTTGATGTATTACTGTACTAACTGTGGTTTTGGTTACGTATTCTTGTATTTAGTGTGGTTTTAGTTATGTATTACTGTACTGATGATGGTTTGGTGATAGTCATGTAGCTGTTGTAATCTTTACCTTATCAGTCTTGATCCTAAAACATAAGGTCAGCGTGCTGGACTAAAAATACAGCTATCTGCATGTCTGTCAGCCTAATAAATAAGAAACTAAAGCCCCCATACACTATAGTCTGATTTTTAGGCCGGCAACTATCTTGCTCAGCTTTCCCATATACAGGAGCACTCATTCTGCCAAGTGTTTCTGTGATCTTTATTAGAGCCGCTGCTGGACATCTCCGGCAGCAGCTTATCATTTAGAGGATAATAGGATCTACACTCCGTAATCAGACATGCTGGATCCGTATTCCCCCCCGACAATCAGAATTGAGAGCCACCATACACATTGGGCTGTCAGCAGAACCCGTCGATATTGGCGGGTTTAGACCACTTTAGGTTAATGTGTATGCAGGTGTTAACTACTATCTGAAGGCTCTGGGCTCTATCAGGGCATGTGCACACGTCTTGTAGATGTCTGTGAACCCCCGGAATTACAGAAAACACTTCAGGACAGTCATCATTTTATCCTGTAGCAAATATATATATATTTTTTTTATTTTATTTTTTTTTGCTGTTGCTTCTTGGTTGTTTTTTCCAACATCTTTTAGCTACTGGATTTTACCTATATTTTTTTAAATGAAGTAGTAAGCGGCATCCAAGCAGAAGCCGCCATATAATGGACCGGTCACTGTCAGCCGCTTCATGTCTGAGGAAACCTGACGCGCTTGGGCCCCTTTCACATTGCGTTTTAAATTCCGCTCAGAGGTCCCGTCGGGGCATCCGTCCGGACTGCCCCTCCCCCACTCTGCCAAGCGTGCTCCGGACGCATGCGCCCGACAGGGCCATTCACTGCTATGGAGCGCACTGCGTTAGCGTGTGCTCTGTTTTGTGCCATTTTGTGCACATATACGTTTCTGCAGACGGACACCCGAATGTAGACCACCTACATTCGGGTGTCCGTCTGCAGAAATGTATATGTGCACAAAATGGCACAAAACAGAGCACATGCTAACACAATGCGCTCCATAGCAGTGAATGGCCCTGTCGGGCGCATGCATCCGGAGCACGCTTGGCAGAGTGGGGGAGGGGCGGTACGGACGGATGCGCCGACGGGACCTCTGAGCGGAAGGTAAAACGCAATGTGAAAGGGGCCTTAGAAAACTCCAAAGACTGAACATATGGACAGCAAGTCGTTTTTACACTGCAGTGTATGAGTTCATTTCTTTAATGTTTAGAGTTTGGGTTTTTTGGACGGGTTACAGGGCGGATCTGTCTGAAAACAAAATGCTGTGTGCACATACCCTTAATCTGACTGATCAGAAGGGGGCGGCACCACTGACAGTGCCTAGGGCAGCAAAAACCCCAAATACGGCCCTGGTCATGGATTAAAGTCCTGCAGGGCACACAAGGTTCCCCTGCTCATGCCAGCATATGCCCAAGCCTATTTGAAGTTCACCAATGACCAACTGGATGATCAAGGAGAGGCATGGGAGAAGGTCATGTAGTCAGATGAGACTAAAATAGAATTTTTTGGTATCAACTCCACTTGCTGTGTTTGAAGGAAGAAGTAAGATGAGTACAACCTCAAGAACACTGTCCTGTGAAGCATGGGAGAGGACAACTGCTCTGTATTGAAGGGAAGATGGACGGGGTAATGTATGATGACATTTTGGAAACAACATCTTTCTCTCAGTAAGAGCATTGCAGATCGGTCATGGCTGGGTCTTCCGCCAGGACAATAACCCAAAACGCACAGCCAGGGCAACTAAAGACTGGCTCTGTAAGAAGCATTTCAAGGTCCTGGAGTGGACTAGCCAGTCTGCAGATCTAAACCCAATAGAAAATCTTTGGAGGGAGCTGAAACTCAATGTTGCCTAGCAAAAGCTCCAAAACCTGAAGGATCTGGAGAAAATTGTATGCAGGAGTAAGCCATAATCCCTGCTGCAGAGTGTGAAAACTTGGTCAAGAACTACAGGAAACATCTGACCCATATAATTGGAAACAAAGGTTTTTGTGCCAAAAATTAAGTTTCTTTTTTTGTATTGTATAAAATACTTATTTCATGGAATAAAATGCAAATTAATTATTTGAAAATCATCCAATTTGATTTTTCTGGATCTTTGGGGGTGATTCTGTCTGTGACATTTGAATTGTACCTATAATAAAAATGATAGACCTCTCTATTCTTTGCAGTTAAGAAAACGTGCAAAATCATCAGTGTATCAAATACTTATTTTCCCCACTAAAGGTATATGTACAGCATACAAGACATAGCTCCCTGGTGTTTACTGTAGGTGTACTATTTATTTTATGTGGAGCTACATGTTACCATGAGGCGCTGTGTCAATTCACCATATGATTAAAAAATCAGACATATCAATGGATATACAGACTAGTTATTACCATGTACCTTTTTTTATTTAAATTACGAAGTCTAATGATTTTTCCCTAATGTTTGGCGTCATTCCTTTTTTGCTTGTACGTGAAAAAAGCGGACAAAATAGTGTACTGGATCAAACTGTCACTTGTGTTTGGCCAGTGTTCCGGATGTTAATGTTTTCTCATATGCAAAAAATCCTAAAGCTTTTCGTAACAAACATCGGTAAATGGACATCGTTAGGATGGAATTAGGATGCCAATAGAGTGCTCTATGGAGTTTTATTACACAGACCCATTTCCTTGAATGTGTGACTTTAATCCATGACTGATCACCAACAGACATGACAAGGCATGAGAAAGAGGTGTGGGAGATCTGTTTTGGCAATGAGTCACTTAATTTATATATTGAAAGTCCACATAAGGGAAGTATTTCATATGTAATGTTTACAAAATGCTAAGTACCCAGACAGGGTTAAAGATACTTCACTATCATATTTCTCCATGATTGTTGCTGTTGATGTACTTTTTCTCTCATGGATCCTCTGGTTCTTTGCCCAGTTTTGACTGCTGGGCTCTATACTGAACACCTCCCCGGAGTTGTTGAGCAAAGCTGGCATCCGTTGTAACCATAACAAACACAATTGTTCTCAGCAGTGCTCCAGCAAATAGAGTCATTAATTACGGTCTCGCTCTCTTTCCAGCCCGCCGTTGGCTGGAATGGCAATCAATGCGAAGCCGCTCATTGCCTTCTCTCAGGGAGTGGAGACAGATGCCATAAAAACTAGAGGCAGCCCAACAAGAACCCTGCCAGTAAGGCAGCAGTAATCTGTACCTAGTAACAGCCATCATGCTGATTCTGCGTGTGTGGCTACATTTATTTGGGCTGCATCAGCCATGGGGGAGGGTATCCCATTAAGCGATTATTTTTATCTTATAACGTCAATTTACTTATACTGATTGGCTTCCTGCGGCCAAATATCAATTAAATTGCAAATGCCTGAAGAACCTTATTTTCTCTCTGTCTCTTTCGTTTCTGCAACCCTTTTTTTGCTCTCTGTGTTCTAACATAATTTAATTTATATCTTGTTCTATATCTGAAAAGGAAATCTTATGAAAGGCCATGTGCCCTCTGCTCAGGCTAGCCGTGACTGCATGGTGCACACCATCGAGGCTGAGCCTGGAGAAGGAGCCGGTGACATTTGTAATTTGATGTTTAAATAACATCCCATATTGTTGTGCATTCATCTTTAGCTCATTAACTCACTATCCCGTTAATGTTCCCTCCCTCTTCTTATACTTCATTTTCGAAGGATTAGTTTATTAAGCAGATACACTTACGGCATCCCCAGAGAATGACTTCTAATTTTTTTCCTGTTTTTTTCCCCTGGTTAAATTGATCATCAGTGCACAATGTAATGTGTTCTAAATGATGTGAGTAGTTGTAAGCAATGTAAAACTGATTCATGTATATGTTTTAGTGAGGGAGGCAATCAAAGCAACATTTCTTAATTATGGGCAGGACATTCATTCATTCTCAGTAGTGACTTTGATGCTCAGGTCAGCAACAAAATACAGAAGACATATATTACGGTACAAAAAGGTCACAGATCGTAGGCAATGTGACATATTGATTCATCAGTGACAACTGAGATTAGAGTTCATTTGTAACATTTTAAAAGCAAAAATGGTCATTTAAAGGGCAAAATGACCTAGAAGGGCACTGTCTTAACTAATCAAAACTATCTCTGACTTCCGTTCACTTCCATAATGGACAGACACATCCAAATTTGCGACTTCTCCAGACAGGGTAAAATTCATCTGGTTAAAACAATCAGAATCCGTATAGGCATTTATGAGCCATAAGATTTATGAGCCATAAGATAGTTCATAGACTTTCCCAATCGCCACAATGTAGGTAGCATCAAAAGCACAGCCCAGGCGCAAACCTTCCATTGGGTGGCTGCATAGCTGGAAGATTCTGAAAAGACTGACCATATGTTTCCCAATAATTATTGCATGGGATTTTTAAAGTGAACCTGTCAGGTGCAATATGCACCCAAAGCCGCGAGTAGTTCTGGGTGCATATTGCTAATCCCTGCCTAAATGTCCCTGTGTATAGTAGCATAGATAAAGAGATCTTTAGAAAAAGTATTTCTAAAGATCTTTTATCATATGCAAATGAGCGCAGGGACTAGTCCCAAGAGCGTGATTTTCCCTGTCTAGTTGGCACCCTTAGCATGTAAGCACACCCCTGTGGACATGCTAATAGGCTAATGAATGCAAAGTATCGGAGGATGTTCGTGCTCACCTATCTGATGCCATCACGTCAGAGTCTTGGATTTCAGCTTAGTGCGCATGATCCCGGACTTTCGGTCATGCGCACTACATGGATTTGAAGCCAGGACCCGTACACCTGGTGGTCATGCACACTATGAAGCCAGGTGTACGAATCCTGTCTTCAAACCCATGTAGTGTGCATGACCAATAGTCCAGGATCATGCACACTGAGCCAAACTCCAGGACTCGGATGCAATGGCAGCAGAGAGGTGAGCACAACCATCCTCTGACGCATTCATTAGCCTGTTAGCACGACGAACCGGCTTCAAAACCATTTTTGTGCATTTTTTTGACAAGAGATGCAGATTGGGTGCTAAACTTTTTACACCATATTCCTGTACCCAATCTACACCTCCTGGCAAAAAAAATCGCATCACTACTGCATCATATCGCATGTGTTAGTGATGTGTTTCTGTTGCCAGGAGGTGTAGCAGGAGATGTACTGTAGGTCTGTGAACTCAGTGAGCGTTCATTGAGGATCCCTGAGGTCAAATTATGTGTGGCCGCAGGTGGAGGGCTGTGGGAATGTCCAGCTTTGACCGCAACTTACTTGAGTGAAATCACCACTCATCGCTGTGGCTCAGTCTCTGCCTGAAGTTACAGCATGCGGACATGTTTTATTGCCGTATGCTGTTAGTTCAGATGTAGCAGAGCTGAAATCGTCATGTGACCTCATGTGGACTAAATGGGACCTGGGTCTTTTCGGGGTTAATAAAGTGGTGAAAGAGGGTAGGGTTTTTTTGTATTTTTTGTATTTTATTTTAAATAAAGGGTTTTTTAGGTGTCTGTGTTTATTTACATTCACTTCAAAATTAGTAATGGAGGGTCTAAGAAACACCTCCCATTACTAATCTAGGGCTTAGTGGCAGCTGTGAGCTGTGATTAACCCCTGATTACCCCGATTGCCACCGCAGAAGAGCAATCAGTAAGAGTCGGGTAAAGTGCCGGGACTGTCACATCTAATGGACGCAGCAATTTCAGGTGGATGTAAGCTTTATCATGGCTGGGTATCAAAATTGGGGGAAACCACACTCTTTTTTTTCTTAATTATTTATTTACTTAAACATTTACAAGAAAAAGCTGCAAGCAGTTCCTCTTATTTTGTTATACAGCCAAGATAAGGGGGCTGCTGCCTGTAGTTGTGGCTTTGTGGTTAGCACTGCAGTCTTGCAGCGCTGGAGTCATGGGTTCAAATCCCACCAAGGACACTATCTGCAAGGAGTTTGTATGTTCTCTCCGTGTTTGCGTGGGTTTCCTCCGAGTACTCCGGTTTCCTCCCACACTCCAAAGACATACAGATAGGGACTCTAGATTGTGAGCCCCAATGGGGACAGTGTTGCCAATGTATGTAAAGCGCTGTGGAATTAATAGCGCTATATAAATGAATAAAAGTATTATTATTATCTATGCTGGTATCAATATAGGGGGGACCCTATGCCAATTGATTTATTTATTTATCACCAGTATAAGGACACAGACACCGTTTGTAATTCCAACCAATCACAGACACTGTCTCAGAGAGTGAGGGCATGATCCAACAGCAGCCAATCAGAGATGGCAGAGGAAGGGGAAAGCAGTGAATATGTATGAGGGATAATTTTTGGCCCGGAAGGAGCACTGCAGCCATGGGGAGACTCAGGAAATATGAACTGCTTTAACCCTTTTCTTTTTCTTTTACAGGACCCCTACATCATTTACAACAGCACTTTTGCCTCCCATTGAATTTAATGGGTTAGGTATTGATTGACGATCGGATCAGCTAGGATCGTCGATCTCAGGCAGGTCCAGCGATCCTGAACCAATCCGATCCTTGGCAGGATCGCTCACCTCTACATGTGATCGCTTGATTGCTTATTCAATACAATGTAATACTGTAAAACTGTGTTATTGTATAAATTGACCATCTTTTATGAAAGTCAGCCACAGGCCTTCTGTAGACTTCTTGCTGTCATGCCCATTGCCTCCATGACATCATGTCACAAAAGGTGTCAATGACTGCCAATAGTGACTGCTACTATTTTAGCCCTTTAATGAAACATTATGACTGGCTCAGTGGTTAGCACCACAGTCTTGCAGTGCAGGAGTCCTGGGTTCAACCCACCAAGGACAACATCTGCAAGTACTTTGTATGTTCTCCCTGTGTTTCCATGGGTTTCTTCCCACACTCCAAAGACATATTGACGGGGACTTTAGATTGTGAGCCCCAATGGGTACAGTGTTGCCAATTTATGTAAAGCGCTGTGGAATTAATGGCGCTATATGAATGAATATTTTTATTATCAAGTACATGTACATAACTTTTTGTGTTCCCATGTGTGTGAGTATAAATGGCTCAAGAGCTGAGCTCCCTTCACATACTCTTGCCCCCAATTATGTTATTATGTTACATAGCTGACTCCTCTACTGTATTTAACAACAGTGGCCTAGAGATGAGCTCCGATAGATACTGTTAAACATTTAAATGCTGTTGATGTTGAAATAAATAATTTGCTGGTACTTGAGAGCAGTGGCTCCCATTGACCCACTGTAACATCATCACATGAAATCGATAGGTTTTCATGGCAGCTTCAAGTGTGCTGAAGGCTTCCATCGCTGCTGTCCTTGGTATTCCTGTGAAGCTCAGCCATGGGTTGAGCTTCATAGGAGACCAAGATTTTCACTATATAATGCAATTATGGTGATATTGCAGTGTATAGCATAAACAATCAAGTTAAACAGGTTAAAGACCCCTACGAGTACTAAAACAGAGATAGTTTAAAAAAAAAAAATATATATATATATATATATATAAATACAATATATATATATATATAGTACAGACCAAACGTTTGGACACACCTTCTCATCTCTACAACAATTGTTGAGAGGAGACTTGCAGCAGGTCTTCATGGTAAAATAGCTGCTAGGAAACCGCTGCTAAGGACAGGCAACAAGCAGAAGAGACTTGTTTGGGCTAAAGAACACAAGGAATGGACATTAGACCAGTGGAAATCTGTGGTTTGGTCTGGTGAGTCCAAATTTGAGATCTTTGGATTCAACCACTGTGTCTTTGTAGAAAAGGTGAACGGATGGACTCTACATGGCTGGTTCCCACCATGAAGCATGGAGGAGGAGGTGTGATGGTGTGTGGGTGCTTTGCTGGTGACACTGTTGGGGATTTATTCAAAATTGAAGGCATACAGAACCAGCATGGCTACCACAGCATGCTATTCCATCCGTTTTGTGTTTAGTTGGACCATCATTTATTTTTCAACAGGACAATGACCCCAAACACACCTCCAGGCTGTGTAAGGGCTATTTGACTAAGAAGGAGAGTGATGGGGTGCTACACCAGATAACCTGGCCTCCACAGTCACCAGACTTGAACCCAATCGAGATGGTTTGGGGTGAGCTGGACCGCAGAGTGAAGGCAAAAGGGCCAACAAGTGCTAAGCATCTCTGGGAACTCTTTCAAGACTGTTGGAAAACCATTTCCGGTGACTACCTCTTGAAGCTCATCAAGAGAATGCCAAGAGTGTGCAAAGCAGTAATCAAATCAAAAGGTGGCTACTTTTAAGAACCTAGAACATAAGACATATGTTTAGTTGTTTCACACTTTTTTGTTAAGTATTTCATTCTACATGTGTTAATTCATAGTTTTGATGCCTTCAATGTGAATCTACAATTTTCAGAGTCATGAAAATAAAGAAAACTCATTGAATGAGAAGGTGTTTCCAAACATATATAACACATTGAACTGCCACCCTTTTCACCATTTAAAAATACAGAAGAAGCGATCAAAATGTCAAATGTCATATGTAACCCAAAATGATATCAATAGAATCATCACATTGCCACACAAAAAATAATCCCTCACACAACTCTGTTCCTGAGCCCTCTTTATGTATATTGATGGCGTACGGCCGCTGTACCTGTATGGAGGTCATCACCAAGGGGCTATTAATGTGGATATTTTTTCTTATTAGCAATCTTTGTATAATATAAATTCAAGAAAAAATGTGAATAATTTATGCTATTATAAGTATGAATGTATGGAAGAGGACAACTGCATCTAGAGTTACCTGAAAGCACCACTGCAGTGTTTTTTGTTTATTTCACCTCTGGATTGGCATCACTAATGTCTGTTTCCTGACTGTTGTAAAATACTTAGCCATTGTCCTCTTTTCTTCCAGTGCACGGTCTTGACTAAATGGTAGTCACTTCTATTGTTCACTAGCTCTCAATGTAAGTCTATGAGAGCCTCATATAGACACTCATAGATTTACATTGAAAAGCTACTTCTGTTGCGCCAAGCGTTTAAACACAAGAGCAATTCAGCAGGCCACAACTAGCAGAAAACATCCAGAGAAGTGCCAAGAGCAGAAGAAGATGGCGTCTAATAAGTATTTTAATTTTACTACAGGAAGGTAAAATACAGTACATTGGTGATAATAAACCAGTGGTGAAATTAAAAAAAATACACTGTAGTGGTGCTTTAAAGGGATTGTCCCACTAGTAAATAATACATTTATTGTACAGATCATAAAATATTAAAATGTAATTATCATTTTGTAAAACTTTATATATCATATGTATATTTACATGCTGCAAAGTGTTGCTAATTGGTAGATTTCCTAGTGGGACCTTGAAATGCAGCCATATAAAATGACATTGGAAAAACACCTCTAGTCTACTGTAAAGTAGTTTTGATAAATCTTTAAAAAATGCCATAAGAAACATCAAAAAAACGCCCAAGAAAATATGATTTCTCTGACTAAACAAGGAACATGCTGCTATGCTATTCATTAACCCCTTCCTAACGTGTGACGTACATGTAAGTCACACATCAGGTACAGGTGTATGGAGTAAGTTCAAGAGCTGAGCCCACTCTATAGAGGACAGGTGCTGCCTTAATCATAAAGCCATAACCTACTTCTAACAGAAGCAATTGGAGCTAGCCCCAATTGCTGCTGTTTAACCTCTTTAATGCAGTTGTAAATCTCTAACAGCAGCATTTCAGTGGTGCGATTGAGAGACTCAATCAGTCATGCACCCATCAAGCCCCCATGATGGAAATTTGGAGTGCTGATGAATTGCCATAGCAGCCAGGGGTCTACTGAAAGTCATGTCACCAACATGATTACACCAATGATGTAATCATCATTTTTTGTACAGTGCCTTAAAAATGTATTCCATTCCTTTTTATATTTTTTCACATTACACCCATAAACTTAATTGTGTTTTATTGGGATTCTAAGGGATACACCAACACATAGCAAGTATTTGTGAAGTGTAAAGGAAATGATACATGTTTTTTTAAATATGTTAAAAATATAAATTTGAAAATTGTGATGTGCATCTGTACTGAGCCCTCTGTAGTCTGATACTCCTAAATAAAATCCCGAGAGACCAATTGCCTCTAAAAGTCACCTAATTACTAAACTAAGTCCACTTGTGTGTATTATATTCTCAGTATTCTATAACTGTTCTGTAAAGGTCTGAGAGATTTGATTGAGAACATTAGGGTTCAAACAGCATAAAGAAAACCAAGGAACACACCAGACAGGTCAGAGGTACAGTTGAGGGAAAACGTAAAGCAGTGTTAGGTAACAGAAAAATAGCCCAAGCGCTGAATATCTCATGGAGCACTGTTCAATGCATCATAAAAAATTGGAGGATGGTCCAACTGCAAACCTATAAAGACATGGTCATGCACCTAAAATGACATCCCAAGCAAGGAGAGCTTTAAGTAGAGAAGTAGGAGAAGTTACAGAGATCCACACTTAAGGTGGGAGAATCTGTCCACAGGACAACTATAAGTTGTATAGTCCACAAATCTGGTGTTAATGGAAAAGTGCAAGAAGAAACATTTTTTTAAGAATTCCTGAAGTTTCAGTTTTCAAAACGCCATGTAGGGAACACAGCTAGCATATGGAGGAAAATGCCCTTGTCAGATGAGACCAAAGTAACATTTTGGGGGCTAAATGCAAAATGCTATGTGTGATGGAAATCTTGGAAATCACCCTGATAAAATCATCCCCATCATCAACCATGGTGGTGGCAGCATCATGCTGGGAGGATGATTTTTTCAGCAGGGACAGGTAAGCTGGTCAGAGTTCAGAAGGGAAGATGGATGGAGATAAATACAGGACAATCCTGCAGGAAAACCTGTTAGAGACTGCAAAGCACTTGAGACTGGGGTGTAGGTTCACCTTCTAGCAGGACAATGACCCTAAACACAGTGCCAGAGATACAATGGATGGTTTAGGTCAAAGCATATTCATGTGTGTGAATGACCAAGTCACAGTCCAGACCTAAAACACATTGAGAATCTGTGGCAAGACTTGAAAATTGCTGTACACAGATATTCTCCATCCAATCTCACTGATCTACAGCTATTTTACAAAGACGAATGTGCAAAAATATCAGCATCTAGATGTGCAAAGCTGGTAAAGACATATCCCAAAAGACTTGTAGCAGTAATTGTAGCAAAAGGTGGTCCTACTAAGTACATACTCACGGAGGCTGAATACAAATGCACATCACAATTTTAAGAGTTATACTTTTTCAATATTTATAAAACTGTAATCCTTTTCTTTACACTTCACAAATACTTGCTACTTTGTGTCGATATATCACACAATATCCCAATAAAAATATATTTAAGTTTGTGGGGGTAATGTAAAAAATATTGTGTATAAGTTCACAGGGTATGAATACTTTTTTAAGGCACTGTATATACTGCAGTACCAAAGTATAAAGATTTTAAAAATGTTTTTAAAAATAGAAAGAAAAATATACAAAATTGAATTGCACTCCTTTTCCTAGTAAAAGAAAAAAAAGTAATACAGGTTCATTTTCACCTGTAGGTGAAATTCATTAAAAATGAATCCATTTCATAAATGCTGTGAAAAAAAGAATAGAAATGCCAAAATTGCCATTTTTCAGTTACCACACCGCCCACAATAAATGCAATAAAGAATGCTAAATGTGTTGTATATACTTCAAAATTGTTTAAAAAAGTATCAGACTACAAAGCAAAAAATAATCCTTAATACAGGTCCATCATCAGAAAAGTGAAAAGTTCTGAATCCCAGAAAATGGTGACACATCAAAATAATTTTTGATCTAGTATTATTTTTTTATTTTTTCAAGCACTAAAATATAAAAAAGACAATATTACTTTAATATTGTTGTAACTGTACTGGCATGAAGAATCATGTTGTAATGTTTTTCCCTAACAATGAACATAGCAAAATCAAAGCACAAAAAACAATCTCAGAATTGTATTTCTTTTTACCATTTGAACCACCTCTTGGATATTTTTCCAGTTTTCCAGCACATTATATGGTAAAGTAAATGATGTCATTCAAAACCATAACTTGTACCACAATATAAGATCATTTATGACAATGTTTATGAAAATAAAATAAAAAATTATGGCTCTTGAAAAAAAAAGAGTAGGAAAAAGGCAAAAGCAAAAAATGTCTTGGTCACAAAAGGGATGCCTTTTGGTTACATTTTCAGGCAAAGTATGACAGAAAAAAATAATTATGAAAAAGCCAAAAGCTTTTCCTTCCAGTCATTCCAGTTAAGTGGGTATTTCTGCAGTGGGGACTAGTACAGCATTGCCCCTGATTTAATCACGGAAATTATACCAGCAAAATCGTGTAACGGGTTCCTAATAAAGAAGTTGTATATTCAAATTTATATTATTTTCTGGAAATCTCCAAAATGTCCAAATAATGCTAGTTAGTACTGCTGTAACATACCACACTTTACAAAAAGCTTACATTGTTTAACCTACATGGTAATAACCTAAGTCCTGATCTTATACTACAAGGTGACTCAAAGGTATGTATTCCTTAAATTAGAAGTCTAGTAGAATGAAATACTTTCACCTAAGGTCTCATTTAGATGTCTATTGTTCACGTACATGTTCTATCCATGTTTTTGTGGAATAGAACATGTACCCATTACAGTCTATAGTGCTGGATTTTAAGTGCTATGGAAATTCTGGAGACATGTCTGGTTTCGATAGGAGTCAAGGATGAAAATTACCCAAAAAAGTCTGTGCATTCGAGAAAATCATGGACAGCACAAGGATGGCATTAGTGTGCAGTCCGTGCGCTGCCCGTGGTTAATATTGCAAAGGCCAGTATGGTTGCTCAGTGGTTAGCATTGATGCTTTCCAACGCTGGGGTCTTGGATTCACTTCCCACTAAAGACAACATCTACAAGGAGTATTGTATGTTTTTTAGCCCCATCACTGACAGCTGAATGAGGCCAAAAATATAGTAAGTCTTATACTAATACAATAGTTTCATGCCATTTAAGATATTAGATTCAATAAGTTTGGTGTTTATTCATGATAATTTCTTTACCTTAATCTAGAATACATCATAATCTATGTATACATTTTCAACATATTAAATTCCAATATAACTGGACCAAAATATTCTGTGTCATATCTTGAAATTCTATGCTTCCAGGAACAAATCTATGGATATATGGGTTGTATTTGGCTTTGAATTGAATTTAATCTCAGTAATCTAGATTGGAGATTAATATTGACACGGAAATTAGTTTTAGCACCAGTCTTACTATCGTTCTGACATTCATTTATTCATCAGTAGGTGCAAGTAATGCTCCCACTAACGCATTGCATTATACTATTGTCAGACATATTTGTATTGCTCTATCTCATTAGATAAAGTATACTACCAATCCATAAGATGTGGAGCCCTTATCAACCATATCTGAAGTGGAGAGCATTTATGTTTCATGAAAGATTTGTGTTATCACAGAGGTGAATATATTATATGTAACTAGAATGATCATAAACTGACAAATATTACATCCTCTTCCTTGGAATACAGTGTAAAAACTATTATCCAGTTCCCCTCAAACTACATATCTTTTCCTTTTGATCTTACATAGAGGTTAGAATAAATAAGATCTTAATATTAGAAGGGAAATTGTATTTTACATTCAGATTTTACCCAACTAGTCATCAATATACATGAAACTGTACTGTTAATAAAAGCACAAACTTCCACTAGTGGATATCTATAAGGTACCATCAGTCAAGTATTGAAGAGTGACTGATTATATATTGTAAAGGGGTACTTGGCAAAACAAAGATGTAGACAGACTGACAATTACTAAAACAATAGTTGGAAATTTCAGGAATATTGGAAATACTAAAACAGTAGTTTGAAATTTCAGGAATATTAGAAATACTAAAAGAATAGTTTGAAATTTCAGAAATATTAGAAATACTAAAATAATAGTTTGAAATTTCAGGAATATTAGAAATACTAAAAGAATAGTTTGAAATGTCAGAAATATTAGAAATACTAAAATAATAGTTTGAAATTTCAGGAATATTAGAAATACTAAAATAATAGTTTGAAATTTCAGGAATATTAGAAATACGAAAACAATAGTTGGAAATTTCAGTAAAATTAGTATTACTGAAACAATAGTTGGAAATTTCAGGAACATTAGAAATACTAAAATAATAGTTGGAAATTTAAGGAATATTAGAAATACTAAAAGAATACTTGGAAATTGCAGGAATATTAGAAATATTAAAATAATAGTTGGAATTTTCAGGAATATTAGAAATATTAAAATAATAGTTGGAATTTTCAGGAATATTAGAAATACTAATACAATAGATGGAAATTTCAGGAATGTTCGAAATACTAAACTAATAGTTGGAAATTTCAGGAATATTAAAAATAGTGACTAAATGAAGTTTACCAGTTTTAAAGTTTGTGACCTATTGACCATATTGATACAAAACCTGGTCATGACAGATGGTACAAAAACATTTATTTTGGCATCAGTATGAGTCCAATGAATGAGATCCAAATACAAATGTAACCCTATCCTTAAAGTGACACTCCACCTTTAACAAAACACTATCTCACTATTTGCTCTAAGAATCTGTTACCACCTCTTGGGTCTGTCTCTACTTTTCATTTTAGTCTAAACAAGAACTAATTTCTATGATGTCTCCACTACACATTACACATATATGGGGCATTCCTGCTCTCTTGTGTTTATGAATCTTATGTTTAGAAGTAGCAGTAGCTTGATAGACTGTGTAGTGAGCAGTGCAGCTGTGAAACCAGCTCTGGTGTAATATAAACACATTTGTGACATCATGATTGCTTTTTTCATTTGATAATTACTAATGGGAAAAAATGGCATTCATTGTCATCCAGATTGTTTTTTTACTAATTTCTACTGCAAATCTACTTAGCCAGGTGGAAAAAAAATGATATCTCATTTTCTGATCCAATTCCTTAAAGATTTCAACTCAGCACCAGATGAATGGGATCGCTCCTCTTGAAAACTTTAGGATTGGTTCCCACATCAGTTTACCTTTAGTGTTTTTGTAGCCCACTGAAGGGTAAAAAGTTGTAAGACCAGGTAAATATAAAGATGTCTTACTAGAAAAGAGAAGCATGGTCCATGTGTGTCTCTCTCATTCTGTAACTCTCTCCTCTTCCCCCTCCACTTTTCCATACAGACAGCTGTAATTTGACGCCTAAGTGAACCAAGAACTCTACTTGTTTTGACCACGATTATAGCTGTTTCCTAGAATAAGTGATGAGCTCAGGAAGCAGGGAGGACGAAACATCAGTGTGGCTCATCAGTGGAGACAGAAGCGCATTTCTCTAATTAGTTATATTACACAGGTTCTTATATATGCTTGAAATATTGATATCTGCAAAAATGTACAAAATTGACTATGTAATAAAACTAAAGCGGGGTTTACATGCTGTGACATCGCTAGCAATTGCTAGCGATGTCAAGCGCGATAACACCCTCCCCCCGTCGTACGGCCGATATGTGGTGATCACTGCCGTAGCGAACATTATCGCTACGGCATCGTCACACACACATACCTGCTCTGCAACGTCGCTCTGGCCGGCGAACCGCCTCCTTTCTAAGGGGGCGGGTCGTGTGGTGTCACAGCGACGTCATACGGCAGACGTCCAATAGTAGCAGAGGGGTGGAGATGAGCGGGACGTAAACATCCTGCCCACCTCCTTCCTTCAGCATTGCCGGCGGAGGCAGGTAAGGAGATGTTCGTTGCTCCTGCGGTGTCCCACATAGCGATGTGTGCTGCCACAGGAACGACAAACAACATCGCTAAAAAGCAGAAAACGATTTTTTATTTCAGAACGACCTCTCCGCGGCAAACGATTTTGCCCTCTTTTGCGATCGTTTAAGGTCGCTCTTAAGTTTTACACACTGCGATGTCGTTAATGACACCGAATGTGCGTCACAAACACCGTGACACCGTCGATAATTCATTAACGATATCGTAGCATGTAAAACCCGCTTTAGTGTTAGAGTTTAGTCCATTCTGTTCATACATTGTATTCAATAACAAAACAGTATGCAGTTAGCTCCTCAATTGGTGGTTGCAGGCAGCCCGAATTTTATCAGAAAATTGTATTTCTATGCAGAGGATTTTGAGCTCGGTTTCAGAAAAAAGAGCTCATAACACAATAAAGATATATTAAAAAATCATCATAATAGATGAAAAAATAAATACATTTACATTTCAAAGTATTCGTTTTATGTAACAGTGATTAAAAAATTGTAGGTCATGTATTCCTATCAGGACTTACAACTAAGGCCGGAACATGCTGGCATATAGGAACTGGATCTTATATGCTAATGACACTCGGCCCAGACTCTTCTGAGAGTGTGACCCGAGTGTAATTCACTGTGCTCCGATCCTCTCGCATTCGAGAACTGGAGCATAGTTGAAAAGGAGATATTAATCTCTCCATATTCTCCATTGTCTGTCTCTGCATATATTGGAATGTACTCGGGTATCATCAGTTCAGTCCAATGTTTCACATGCACCCATAGACTTATGGATGTGTATGAGCCGTGATGCGCTGCCAATCGCATACAACATGTTTTATTCTTTTCAAACCAAATCGGCATGAGAAAAAAACACGTATCAGAGCTGTTCCATAGAATAACATTGGATTGAGTGCATGTTATACAGTGGTGTAAGCAAGCCCTAAATTAGATGCTGATACATAGTGTGCAATAAGTAGCTTGTTAATTTTATTGATGCTATATATATATATATATTGGGTAGTCAGTGAAATCTTCTTAAATGGTATTCAATTTCTTTCATAAAGGTATTTTTTATTAAAACTAAATTTTAGCCAAAAAAACATGCATTTTAGATAAAAAAAAAATCCCTCAGATGTCCATATCCACTAACTGCAATAATTATATATTATTCTTTTACAAGGTAGATATATTGCCACAATAAATGCCTGAATGATTTTACAGCTATGTATCTCTTTCTGCAACAATTTATATAATGTGGAACTGTGTCAAGTTTCTAGCAAATGCAATACGAAAATCAATCAAGTCATGCCGATATCTAAAATAGAAAAAATGAAAACATTCGGACCATCTCTTGATCACCTGCTTGGAGACAATACTGAAGAAAGGGTAAATAAAACACATATCTGCCACCGACAAACATCATTCTTTCCAGAGCTGATCCTTTTTCATGATCACTTTATCATTTAATGGTAGTTTTCTGGGCAATTCCACAGAAGGCAGTATCGCAATTGTGTGCATTAGCACTCTCATAAAGTCAAGATAACAGGGATGGAGTGAATGGAGAGCTCTTACAAATCATCCAGAAAGATCAGGAGGCTTTTGTTTGTTTTCTATCTATCTTTTACCTCCCTGTCTTCACATCAGCTCTGTTACAGTTTTCTATCCTACTTCTATTTCCCCAGCACTTAATTAGCTTTGCCATAAATGAGCATTAGACTGATAACTATATACTGGAATCAATAAAGGAAACTTTACAGATGGAAAAAAGAAGATGTGGTAAAGGCATATGAACAACTAGGGTTTTTATTCCCTCACATAGAAACACAGCGGAATTTTTTTCTTATGGACTGTATATGGATAGAACATAGTAGGCCTAACAGAATATGGGCAATGTAATATAAATCCACATAACACAATTCTGAAATATGGTCATTAATAGGACACCTGTCTTGTCGGGAAACCAATTCCTATAGGGTCTCTAAAAGAGGAATGGTCCTAATCTTGGCCGGCTTTAGTCATGTGCGACTTGTGCGGTCCCACAGGGCGCCGACGGCCATGCTTCAGGGGGGGCGCCGCAGAGAAGTAAGAAGTCGTAAATTTCCTGTCTCCTCTGGTCTCAGCACTAAATTTTTACTGTTTTTACTGCTGTGTGGGGGCTCCTGCTGTATGTAGGAGGCTGTGTGGGGGCTCCTGCTGCGCATAGGAGGCTGTGTGGGGGCTCCTGCTGCGCGTAGGAGGCTGTGTGGGGACTCCTGCTGCACATAGGAGGCTGTGTGGGGGCTCCTGCTGTGTGTAGGATGCTGTGTGGGGGCTCCTGCTATGCATAGGAGTCTGTGCGGGGGCTCCTGCTGCATGTAGGAGGCTGTGTGGGGGCTCCTGCTGCACGGGGGCTCCTGCTGCACGTAGGAGGCTGTGCGGGGGCTCCTGCTGCGCGTAGGAGGCTGTGCGAGGGCTCCTGCTGCGGATAAGAGGCTGTGCGGGGGCTTCTGCTGCGCGTAAGAGGCTGTACGGGGGCTCCTGCTGCGCGTAAGAGGCTATGCGGGGGCTCCTGCTGCTCGTAGGAGGCTGTGCGGGGGCTCCTGCTGCACGTAGGAGGCTGTGTGGGGGCTCCTGCTGCGCATAGGAGGCTGTGCGGGGGCTCCTGCTGCGCATAAGAGGCTGTGTGGGGGCTCCTGCTGCACGTAGGAGGCTGTGTGGGGTCTCCTGCTGCACGTAGGAGGCTGTGTGGGGGCTCCTGCTACGCATAGGAGGCTGTGTGGGGGCTCCTGTGTGGAGGCCACTTCTTAGTATAGGAGCCTTTGTGGGGGCTCCTGCTGCGCGTAGGAGGCTGTGTGGGGGCTCCTGCTGCACGTAGGAGACTGTGTGGGGGCTCCTGCTGCACGTAGGAGGCTGTGTGGGGGCTCCTGCTGTGCATAGGAGGATGTGTGGGGGCTCCTACAGGTATTTGCATATAGTTGTAGTGTGGCTTTTAGATATAACTCCTGTGGAACCCAGACACCCCAGTCCGACCCTGCATCTATCTATCTTTTATATAGTATCTACTGTATGTGTGTCATGTATATGGTGTAATTTATGCAGTGGCAAAATGACTGGGCCTGTGGGAGATGGCGGCCATTGCTGTTTCCTCGGATGCATGGTTGAACACCATTGAGGAGCGGATGGCCACTGGCTCCCTGTTTCGCCCTTGCTCTGCAGCTGTGGGCCCTGGATAGGTGTAATGACATCAGGGGGAGCCTGTGACGTGATGCCAGTGGGCCCCGCAGCTGCGGCCAGAGTGGATGCAGAGCATGTGTAGGGGGTAATGCATATATATATATTATTATACACCCTACATATGCCCTGTACCTGTCACGTGTACTGTATGTAATTCTGAATATTGACCTGCCATATCCTAAAGGTGTGTAATATGTGCTCTGTTAGGATTTCACTTGCTGATTCGAGTGTTCATCGTCTGTTCGCCCACATGCGATTTACAACGTGTGGTCATCTGCAGAATGACGTCTCCTCCTGTTTCTCTTAAATTGAAAATTATAACAATGAGAGAAGCAGGAGGAGACGTTATTCTGCAGGTGACCCCGAGTCTGCAAATCACTGGTGAGCGATCACATGACCACTCAGACTGGCAAGTGAAATCCCAGCCATATATTATATACTTTGAGGATGCGGCTAATGTGCAGAATGTCACACAGGGGAGACACTGGTCAGGCCAGGGCAGCAGAGCAGGGAGAAGCTGTCGGGGACCGGCCTCCTGGGCTCGTTATCCTGGTGTCATCGTCCCCGGCCAGATATTAAATGTGTTTTATCTGAAATGCGGCAGCATGAGAGTAAAATATACACGACTGCAATAATGGAGTTAGTGTCTGATTCCTTCCACCCGGGGATCGTGCAGGAGGAATCATCTTTCAGAGAACTTATCATTGGAGTCTCATACGTGACATGGCGTCACTGCTGTCTGCATATCACATATAATGGTTTAGTGTAGGTATGAAGACCTTATCAGTGTAATGCATCGCCAGCAGCTGAGGTGTATTATGAGGATCTGCAGCAGCTGAGATGAGTATTATGGGGTTCTGCAGTAGCTGAGATGTGTATTATGGGGTTTTGCAGCAGCTGAGATGTGTATTATGAGATTCTGCAACAGCTGAAATGTGTATAATTAGGTTCTGCAGCATAGAAGATGTGTATGATGAGGTTCTGCAGCAACTGAGATGTGTATGATGAGGTTCTGCAGCAGCTGAGGTGTGTATTATGAAATTCTGCAGAATATCACATGATTCGGCGTGGATTTATCTTACAAATTTTCCAAAAAAATTATTTGCAGCATTGCCAGCTGGTGTGAGCCGAGACTGATTAATAAAGGGATAACAGTATATATGCCATAGTTCTTCCATACACAGGGCCCCTCATTCATGGTGTGTATGTGGTTCTGCAGCTCAGTCTGTTCAGTCAGTGGAGCTGAGAGGCAGTGACACATACACAGTATCCCCCGTCCTCATGGTGTGTATGTGGTGCTGCAGCTCAGTCTGTTCAGGTCATTGGAGCTGAGAGGCAGTGACACATATAACCTGAGGACTCTTTATTTCATAGAAAGCAGAGACTTTTTTCTAATTTCGCACATTCCCCTTTAACATTTGTATTTTGGACTTTTTGGTCCAGAGTATATGCAGCATCGGCCGCCGGCTCTATCGTGCATTATCTGGCATCATCCTGTACGTTTATCCTCAGGACTTGTATAGTAGATGCTGATCCCACCAATGGGGCCACGACCTGCGCCACTCTAAGTGTATAGGAATTTATATCACCTCTCTACAAAGAGCGGCAGCGCCTCATTCTCCAGATACATGTGCACCCCATAGGTGAGATCCGCATGTACCATCCATGATGTAATATCCAGGGATATGGCATAAATGGTTGAAATCGGAAGACCTCTAAAAGAACGAGATCAAACGTGGTGGATTTGAGGTGCAGATTCTCCAGCACAAATTTGGAGTTTATTGTACATTTGAAGAGATCAATTTTATTAGGATATAAAAAAAATGGCCTCCTGTCCTCGTTTGTTTCCTAGGAAACTGGGTAAAAATATCAGTAGGGGGGCACCAAAGGGCAGTTTTGCACAGGGCACCGTTCAGGCTAAGGCCGGCCCTGGTCCTAATCCTAAAAAACAGAAACCTACAAGCAAGCATTGGTTCTTGCTCCAGCAGACTTGAACCATCCGTGAGTTACATGGACATCTGATTTGGTATCATGTAACATTACTCATTATTAAAAAAAATGATGTTTTCCAGTGGTCTGTAGTAAAAAAGCTCCTTGAATCGGTTGTTTAAAGTTTCTTGAAAGGTTTAAAGGGAACCTGTTATGCTGAACGTGGTATCTAATCTTCAGGCAGAATATTATAGAGTAGGAGGAGCTGATATAAAATTGGCTGTAGGGGAAGGTTCAATAAAATTTGCATTTTAATTATTGAAACCCTTTGTGTTGGTGTATATGAGTTTAGCGGGCAGTTCTATTAGTGATTGTCAGTCCTTCCTTTATGACTGCATGCAGAGATGGAGGTGACAATCACTAGTAGGGCTACCCATTGGACCCATGCATACAAACACCAGGGGTTTTAGGAAATCAAATATAAGTTTGGGCTCTCTCACACTCACATATACCATGGCCGAGTGCTATCTGATGTTTATACATGTTATACTATGGGGCAGTACCCTCCAGCGCATTTTTCTTGTGCTAATTAGACATGAGAAAAAAAATCGCAGCATGATGTGAGTGGCAACGTATATCAGATCACGTGCTCCCATAAGCCTATAGGTTACAAGAAAAAACTTATGGAACCGAAGCACAAAATAGGGTTTTACCCAGTAAGGTAACAGATAAAAAAAGAGGTAATAGCACTCCCCTATTAGGGTTGTGCCAGTCCCAACTCCTAAATGCATGTTAGAAAATGGTGACAGCCGCAGCCCCGAGTAGAAGGACAATAATGTATTAGATGTATGTCGTGGCTATCACCAGAGGAAAACAATGTTAATTATTTACTTTCTTTTTTCTTTGTTCAGGTCAACGCGTTTCAGAGATCACTGTCCCCTTCATCAGGACATCAAAGAACAGTTACTGATGAAGGAGACAGTGATCTATGAAACGCATCAAAGAATAAAGAGATGACATAAGTAACATTGTTTTCCTCTGGTGATAGCGCAGCATACACCCGATCTCCCCTAATACATTATAAGTCTATAGGTTCGTGTGAAACTTCGAACTGCACTGATGACATCCGAGTGCAGTGCGATATATGCCGACACATACAAGAAAGAAGATAGCGAAATTAAGTTCATCAGCATTTGAGCCAAGTGCCATAACCATAATTGGCCCAATTCTCTCGCATTGTCTCTGGTGTGAACAAACCCTCATATTGAATATTTTCCATCAAACCTATATATCATTCTGCTCAGCACATCATTCACTATACTATGCTCTCTACAGATTGGACTACATGTGCAACGTGATAGGTTCCCCTTTAGGAATTTGATTTCCCCACAGTTGCCCTCTTCTATATGTAAAATACCCACATTGTAATGTAAATTGATCAAATCACTTAAAGGGGTTTTCCTGAACAAAGTTAATTTTAAAGTTTATTTTAACCAACAGATCTTGAGTAATAATAAATTCCACAATTTGAAGTGTTAAAAAAAGTGCTGAGATAATTTTATAAATGTGCTCCCACTATGTACTGTGTAATGGCCATGTCGGATCATACAGGGGCATGGTCTGATCATGCCACAGCTCCTGGGCAGAGGAGGAAGCAAAATAGTATAAAGATGTTACAGTAGGGGATCACAGATTATTATTTTTGTGAGGTAAAACATTTCCCTGCCTGTATTTAAAAAAATGTTTTACCACAAAGAAATCTTGTGCTGTAATGTCTCTATACTTATTTGTGTCCTCCCCTGCCCAGGAGATGGGGTATGATCAAACTCATCATGTATGCACAGGGGCTCCAAAGGGTTAAGGAATTTCAATCTAAATCTCTATCTATTCATTGCCCCAATCTAAACTAATTTCTAATACGGCTGCATTTAAATATTCCCTTCCCTCACTACACTATCTACTATTGATTTTTTCTTTCCCTACTATCTGTCTGATGATGCTTCATTTCAGGGAGGGGCATAGACTGTGGCAGTGACCGTTGCCTCTGCCCTCTTTATTTTAGTAAATACTTTGTTAATATTTATTATAATTTTAAATATTTTAGCATGCACTTGGATTCTTCTGATGATGCTTTGTTTGAGAATCCCAGTGCATGCTGGTGTGACGCCCTGGCCTATCAGGTCGTCACAGGGTATTGTGCAATCTGCCATCCTGTGCAATATCCACCTCCTCCTTGGTTAGGGGTCCCTAACCAGTGGTGTTGCTAAAACCAGCTAATCAAAATCCTAGGAACACACTGCACCACACCCACCAGACACACCAGTGGACAGCCTGAGTGGAATAGGGTTGCCCACTTGGGGGGTTGGTAAGGGGAGGTCAGGAGTGTCAGGAGAAGGTGAGTGTAGAGTTGGAGGTGAAGGAGAGAGGAGGTCAGGAGCTGGGCTCCTTGGAAGTACTAGGTAGCAGACGGTGGTCTGGGCCTGGTAGGAGCTGGAACCCCGGTCGAAGGGGATCGTGACAAGGGGCACAGTATTGTCATGGAGGACAGCCGGCGGCCTTGTACAATCACCGGGCTGGGACCAGGGCATGACGGGGTATGTGGACCCTAGGTCAGGGAGTAGCTTCAGGCAACCTGACAATTCACCCGACGAGAATGGAGCCTTCAAGATCCGCTCTCCACCTGATCCAAGATTGGGGTACTAGCACAACAAGGGGGATAGGACTTTCCACTAAAACGGTCCAAGAAATCCCAAGCGTGAACCCTGAGAGCAAGCTCCCTCAGTTAGCCACACTGGGGAGCAGGACCCGATTAGTTTCAAGCTATAGGGGCCAACTAGAAGAAAATAAGGTGCCAAGGGAAAGGTCACAGATCATCAGGCAACACCAGCAGAAACGGGACCCAGACGTGTTCCCCCTCAGCGGCAGCGGTGTCCAGAACTTTGCTTTACTAAGTTGTTGGTGTCAGCTTTATGGACTGAGTGAGTACGCAAGTGACCCCTACCTCCCCAACGGCACGTCCCGCCACCATAACAGAGTCCCGGGGCATCTCCCCTACCTGTTGAGGGGTTAAACACCTGGCTGCCCACTACATCGCCACCGGGTACTCCCAGCTGCAGCGGTGGTACTCCACCTTACCACACACAATGGGTGGCATCACGAACTCTAAATACACCATCACCTATAAATACCCCCTTTATCCAAGTGGTTGTATGACCCCCGGGTCCGGACGCTCCTCGAGCCACCGCGGGTCTGGATCCGAGCAGCCCGGCTGCTGACGTGGGGGCGGCACACTGGGATACTGAAATAAAGCGTCATCAGGGGCAGATGCAATGGTCCCAGCCTCAGCCTTGGTGCCTTCCGTGAAACGAAGCGTAATCAGTGGCGCTCATTTCAGCAATTGGTTTGGTCCCTGCACACTGTCATTGTGCACTTTGCACAGTGCAGCACGCTCTGTGTTGCTGGCTCAGGCAATGAAACCTAAACCATTAATTAAAAAAAGTAGCGTCTTCATTAACTATTTAACTACAAAAAATTGGTTTAGTATCCACCATAAATAGACTGCATGGACTTGTATTTGGGTGATGTGTGCAGAAGTGCATCCCCTTCACACATGTGTTGAAAAACCCTTCACTTTCCATCTGCTTACTGCACTAGGAATATGTCACCACTATGCAGTTTATACACACCATGTTCCAAATTGTTATGCAAATTGTATTTAAGTGTCATAGCGATTATTTTTTTTTTTATAGTATTGTGTCTCAGGGTTCTTTGGATCACTGAAATCAATCTCCGATACCTGTGATAATTAGTTTGCCAAGTGAGCCCAATAAAAGGAAAACTGGATGTTCCACAATATTAAGCAGGCCACAGTTTTCAAGTAACATGGGAAAGAAAAAGTATCTCTCTGCTGCCGAAAAGCATCAAATAGTGCAATGCCTTGGACAAGGGATGAAAACATTAGATATTTCACAAAAACTTCAGCGTGATCATCGTACTATGAAGAGATTTGGCTGATTCAGAGCACATACGTGTTCGTGCTGATGAAAGCAGAATGAGGAAGGTTTCTGCCAGGCAAGTTCATCGGATTGCTGTGGCACATAAACCTACTATTCGGCCACCCCTAACCAGTGCTCAGAAGCAGAAATGGTTGCAGTGAGCCCAGACATATATGAAGACTAATTTTCAAACAGTCTTGTTTACTGATGAGTGTCGAGCAACCCTGGATGGTCCAGATGGATGAAGTAGTGGATGGTTGGTGGATGGCAACTATGTCCCAACAAGGCTGCAACATTAGCAAGGAGGTGGAGGAGTCATGTTTTGGGCTGAAATCATGGGGAGACATCTGGTAGGCCATTTTAGGGTTCCTGAAGGTGTGAAAATGACCTCTGCAAAGTATATAGAGTTTTTGACTGACAACTTTCTTCCATAGTACAAAAAGCAGAAGCGTGCCTTCAGAAGCAAAATAATTTTCATGCATGACAATGCACCATCTCATCCTGCAAAGAATACCTCTGTGTCATTAGCTGCTATGGGCATAAGAGGAGATAAACTCATGGTGTGGCTCCCATCTTACCCTGACCTCAACCCTACAGAGAACCTTTGGAGTGTCATCAAGAAAAAGATCTATGAGGGTGGGAGGCAGTTCACATCAAAACAGCAGCTCTGTGAGGCTATTCTGACATAATGCAAAGAAATTCAAGCAGAAACTCTCCAAAAACTCGCAGGTTCAATGGATGCAAGAATTGTGAAGGTGATATCAAAGAAGGGTTCCTATGTTAACATGTATCTTGGCCTAATAGGATGTTTTGGATTTGAATATCTTTTTATTTCAATGAATGTGACCTCCTAATGCTGCAAATTCCACAAATGAGCATTTTCAGTTCTTTAAAACATATAAAATGTTTAGAAACTCTACTGTGCCTAATAATTTGGAACAGTGCATTTTGAGTTTTTTTTAATTTTGAAGATTATACTGTTATTATTGGGAGGTTTCTTCAATAAAATTCGATGTATACTCTAACATGTGATGACTTTTGTTAGACTGACTGTCATTTGCACCGACCATTAAGGAAGAATCGGAGAAAAATATAATTTGCATAATAATTTGAAACATTGTGTAATATAACATCAATAGATTAAGTAATCAAGTATTTGGATAAATCCAGTTCACCAATTGGATATTTTCTGTCTATACAGTGTTGGTAAATTGTGTTAAGTGACTGTGCTTGTATGCTAGTACAGCTCCAGATCTGCAGTCAATAGTTTATTAGCCTTCATACACAGACCAAACACGGCTCTCGCGCTGATTTATAGCGCAGTGACAAGCTATTTATTATAAGCCTTTCTAAAGCACTGCAGAGGAAGTCTTCATTCACGACCATCTTGTCAGAACAAACACAACATATAATATTATGTACATTTTATTGGAGAGAATAAAAATGCTTTGTGGAATAGGGATATTTAGACAGAAGCAGTATATTATGTCAGTACGTAAGGATTAAACAGGTGTATGTTATTCATATTCTCATATTTTGCTTCACATGTAAATGCTCAGCTAAAAGGTGAAGCAGAATGTGCGACATTATACATCAATTACTTTGTGTTGACCTACGTAATGTTTCAAAGAATTTTAGCCATGATTTGTTAAAATTTTGGTAAGCAATGGAAAAACTCTGGACAACCATGTATGTGGTTGGTCTTTCATGAGTTCCTGTTGTAAAAGGAACCTGGCATCTGATTCATGCTGTCCAAATTGGAGGATTGCAGTCAGGTATATAGTTGTCTGAAATGCTCTGGTGTCCAAAGATTCAGAGAGAATATATTTCAAAGATCTGTCCAGGGACCATAGCCAGAGACCAGACTAGTGTGGCCGCATCTTCCCAATGCTGGTCCAGATGATTGACAGGTCTCTCCTGTGTGTGTACATAGTGAGAGACTTGTCAATCACCTCTAGCAGTGTTGGGAGAAGCTAGCTGGGAAAAGTGCCAGTTTAGCCTCATTCTCTGGCTAAAGTCACAGGTTAGTTCTTTAAAAGGAACCTATCAGCTGGAAAAAAAACACTATTAACCTGCAGATATTGGGTTCATCTGCAGGTTAATAGCATTCTGAACCTGCCCGGCTCCTGCACTTAGAGCCCCACTGTCAGACGAAACTGAACTTTATTCTACCCAGCAAAGTGTATGACTTCCATTCATAAGGGTGGCGCCAGCAAGTGTCAGTTACCGCCTCTCTCTATAGTGAGTGACGAATGAAACTGCACCCCTGGCATTGACTGACAGGTGACTGAACATCCCTCTATGACTGGAAGCAGTAAACATTGCCGGGAGGAACTATGTTAATTTTCTTCTAGCTGCGGGGCTCTAAGTGCGGCTGCCGGGCAGGTTCAGGATGCTATTAACCTGCATATTAACCCAACATCTACAGGTTTATAGCATTTTTTCACATGACAGTTTCTCTTTAAAGTATATTTCCTCCGAAACACAAGAGCATTAAATATGAAATATATACCTGGCTGAAATTGTGCAGCAAGGCTCTAAGTTAAGCTGTTATGGTTTGGAAAGGGTGAATCAGACAACCAGTTCCTATAACACTTTTGTTGTGCTCCTGTGGTTAATATTTCAGTGGCGAACAGTTTTAGGGTCATTTGGAACAAAAACATTAAGAAACTTGTATGTATGATTGGCATGGTTATAGTGACCTTATTTATTACAGTATTGAGTTAAAACATTATGACCACCCCATAGTTTTAAGGCGCATCGCACCCGCCCCCGTCGTACGGCCGATATGTGGTGATCATTGCCATAGCGAACATTATCGCTACGACAGCGTCACATGCACATACCTGTTCAGCGAAGTCGCTGTGACCGCCGAACAATCCCTCCCTCAAGGGGGATGTGCATTCGGCGTCACCGCGACGTCACTAAGCGACCGGCCAATAGAAGTGGAGGGGCAGAGATGAGCGGGACGTAACATCCCGCCCCCTCCTTCCTTCCTCATTGCCGGCGGAAGCAGGTAAGGTGAGGTTCCTTGTTCCTGCGGTGTCACACATAGCAATGTGTGCTGCCGCAGGAACGACGAACAACATCGTACCTGCAGCTGCAACGATAATTGGGAATGGACCCTCATGTCACCGATTAGCGATTTTGAATGTATTTGCAACGATTCAAAATCGCTCATAGGTGTCACACGCAACGACATCGCTAACGCGGCCGGATGTGCGTCACAAATTCCGTGACCGCAACGACATTGCTTAAGCAATGTCGTAGCATGTAAAGCGGCCCTTAGGCTGGGGTCACACGGGGATATAAATTAAATGAGTGCAAGAAAAGATCAATGAGGCAGAATAGATTTGCATTTTTTTCCCACCTGTATTCATGATGAGAAAATACTGGTAGCATGTGGCGAGTGAATGCGTAAATTAGACGAGACTCGCCAATGCAAGTTTATGGGTGCAAGGAAAAAATGGACGCCACACGGACAATCCAAGTGCGGTCCATTTTTTACGGATTCATCACTATTCTGTATCAGAGAACACTGTAAATGGTCTTGTAAATGATTGCAGAATAATAGCTGCTGAGAAAAAAAATGCATATCATACGGATGCTAAACGAGAGAAAAATGCACTCACATAGGATTCCTAGGACATGTGGAATATAACGCATTTCACTCGTCCTACTCTCCTGGATGAGAATCAATAACAATTACTGAAAATTGGTGCACATTTTTATACTCTTGTGTGACCCCCAGCCTTAGGCAGGGTTTGCACACTAAGACATCGCAGGCCGATGCTGCGATGCCGAGTGCGATAGTCCCCGCCCCCGTCGCAGCAGCGATATGTGGTGATAGCTGGCGTAGCGAAAGTTATCGCTACGCCAGCTTCACACACACACTCACCTGCCGTGCGACGTCCCTGTGGCCGGCGACCCGCCTCCTTGTTAAGGGGGCGGGTCGTGCGGCGTCACTGCGACGTCACACGGCAGCCGGCCAATCAGAGCGGAGGGGCGGAGATGAGCAGGATGTAAACATCCTGCCCACCTCCTTCCTTCCGCATATCCTACGGAAGCCGCAGTGAGGCCGGTAGGAGACGTTCCTCGCTCCTGCGACTTCACACACAGCGATGTGTGCTGCCGCAGGAGCGAGGAACAACATCGGACCGTCGCGTCAGCGTAATCATGGATTACGCCGACGCTGCACCGATGATACGATTACGACGCTTTTGCGCTCGTTAATCGTATCATCCAGGCTTTACACACTGCGATGTCGCATGCGATGCCGGAAGTGCGTCATTTTCAATTTGACCCCACCGACATCGCACCTGCGATGTCGCAGTGTACAAAGTGCCCCTTAGGCTCGTATAAATCGGACAAGTGCAATGCGAGAAAATCTCGCATTGCACGTGGACCAATGTTAGTCAATGAGGGAGAGCTGTTGGTCAGCTTTTTTCTTATCCAGATTCTGGATGAGAGAAAAGTCACAGCATGCTGCAATTGTCAGCGAGATCTGTGTCACCCGCAACCATACAAGTCTATGGTGCAAGAGACACATCGGACTGCACTCAGATGACATCCGAGTGCAGTGCGATAATCGCATCAGCTGACAATGGAGGAGATGAGATTAGTCCCTCCCTCTCCTTCGCAGTGCCTGTCCTCTCCCTGCAGGATCAGGCCACAGTCGCATGACACTTGGCTGACGCAGGCAACACAGCAGGAGTCGAGGGTCATTAACATATCACATCCGATGTACTCGCATCGCATGCTATACGTTCATGCAAATCCAGCCGCAAAAGAACTCTGCCATCTCTACAACCTCTTCTTATAAGTTTAATTAAATTGTCTCTCCAGTAAAGGAGACAAACTCTAGCACAGCGCCACCTATTGGAAGTAGCGATCCTAAGTTTAATTAAAGCATTTGGATATAATAGAAAGGGTAGCCTTCTCTATCACTAGCAATTCAACATTAACATTTATAGATGTTTTCCCACCAATAATACATTTTTTTATCATAGTCATAATATGTTGTAAAAATTAATGAAAAAAAATAAATGTAATAATTTACATTTTAAAAAATCCGTTTTTCTATTTTTTTTCGCTATCTCACTGTTCAGACTCCATCTGCCCCCTGTGTCAATCTTCCATTATATGTCCTTTCTCAGAAAATAAAAACAGCTGATCTCCCACTAAGTCACATCTGCTCCGAGTCCATATTATAACAGGAGAAAAAAATGACACCCTGAACCCTATAAACCAATAAAGATTGTCTGATTTGGTTTGCCCCTGTTGTTACCGTGCAGGCAACCCACTGGGTTAAAGGCTGGTGACATCTGTTTAAAAAATGCCAGGAGTTAGAGGAACAAAAAGGTAATAAATCAACTCTATACAAGTTGCTCCAAGGAATTCATAAGCCCTTCCACTCCAGTGTGGAATGTGGAGGGTATAGGAGCAAGAAATGCTTGATGTCTGCCTGATCCATGCTCACGTTGTAATAAGATATAGATTTTTAGATTTGTGAAAAATTGGACCTTTAGCCTAAATTATTAATCATGCCAAAAATGAATGTACTCTATATTTTTCTCCAATGCCTTAGCGATATCACTACAAACTTGATAAGAGATATAACTAAAACTGTATTAAAAGCAATATGTAAAACATTGTTACACAACATACTTTTGCAAAGTCTGCAAAAATGTTGTTTTATTAAACAGTTTCCAGTGTCTGGAAATTTTTTCGAAAATGTTGATCTCTTTAAATGCGTTTTTGGTGCAGATTTTTCCCATTCATTAGAATGGATTAAATCTGCAGCAAATCTACAAGGGGAAAATACTCAACGTGTGCATGACACTTCAGGATTCTCCTTCACTTTTCTGGCATCAGGGTTCCATTTAAGTTTTGTGACAAATCTGCATTCAAAAACATATAAAAAAAATCACAATAAAAACACAATGTGCACACAGCCTTAGACCCGCAACACACATCTGTTTTTTTTGTACGTGTGCGGTACGTATTTGCACGTACCGGAGACACGGAGACCCATGTTATTCAATGGTAGATGGCACACACACGTAAAATCACACGGAACGTGTGTCCGTGTGGTAAGTACGTGTGTGCGCTTTTCTACACGGACGACATGTCCGTTTTTGGCCGGCAGCACGCAGGCACGGACCCGCTTTAGTCTATGGGTCCATGCCTGCACGGACCGCACAAAGAGTATGTCCGTGTTCAGCACGTATCGTCCATGTACGTTTTTCATCACAAAATCTGAAACACTTATTTCCAATTTATCAGGTCAATTGAAAGCAAACAACACCAGGATCTCATGATGAATGATTAAAATCGTTAATTGGGTAAGAATGCGGGCCTTTAAAAACGGACAGCACACATACGTATTTTATGTCTATACGGACATTCCACACACACACACGGCTCGCATACGCTATCACACGGATGCCATATGTACTGGAGAAACGTCCCTAAAAAACGGACCCGAAAAACGGACCGTAAGACACGTACGTTTTTTTTGCGGAAGTGTGTTTTAGGCTTTAGGCCCGTTTCACACATCAGTGAAAAACACAGACATTCTTCACTGACGTGTAAAACACGCACATGTCCCTCCGTGTTCCGTGATTCACGGCACACGTGGATTGTCCATGTGCAATCCGTGATACGTGACCCGTTATCCGTGATTGCACATGGACGTATGCTCACCTGATTCTGTTCCTGCTGTCTGTGGTGCTGAAGTTCCCAGCTCTGTAGCATCCGCCCACCGCTCTCTGCAGCTACTTCCGGGTTGGCTCTGACTGTATTCAGAAAATTCATGAGCCAGCCAGGAAGCTGCAGAGAGCACAGGCAGAATAGAGCATCGCTGGAAAGGTGAGTTGAAAATGTTTATTATTTTAAATGTCCATGTTTTTCTGGTACGTGTTTCACGGATCACACCCTTGCGTGGTCCGTGAGACATCAGTGATGCCAGAAAAAAACTGACATATCTCCGTGCGACAATTACGGACACGCATGTACGCCGCATGGAGACACGGTCAGTAAAAAAAATCACTGATGTATGAGCAGACCCATTTATTATAACGGGTCTGTTTATGTCAGTGATTCTGGTACGTATAAAAACTAGCACATACGCACCAGAATCACTGACGTCTGAAACAGGCCTTAGGCTTTAATAAGGCACAATTTAAATCTGCATTGAAAACTTTATCGCAGATGCAGACAAAAATGCAAGTCAAAGAGCACTAGTTAATCCCTTCATCACCGGACGATTTTCCGGTTTTCATTTTTGCTTTTTCCTCCCCTTCTTCCAAGAGTCATTATATTTTTAGTTTTATGTCAATATAGCCATATGAGGGCTTGTTTTTTGCGCAACGAGTTGTACTTTTGAATGACCCCATTCATTCTGCGCATATTGTACTAAAAAAAGTGAAAAAATTCCAAGTGCGATGAAATTGCAAAAAAAAGTGTAATTCTACTATTGTTTGGGGTTTTTTAATTTACCATGTTCTCTATGTGGTAAAACTGTCATGGCGTTATGCTTCCTCAGTTCAGTAAGAGTTTGTAGATACCAAACACGTATGGTTTTACTTTTATCTTAGTGGTGAACAAAATTCAGAAGTTTGTAAAAAAAAAAAAAAAAGTTTTGTACTTTTGGCACCATTTTCTGAGACCCGTTGCATTCTCATTTTTCAGAATCTGGTGCTCAGTGATGACTTATTTTTTATGTCTTGAGCTGGTGTTTTTAATTATACAATTTTTGGGTAGATACGATGTTTTGATCGCCTGTTATTAATGCAATGTTGCAACAACCAAAAACATAATTCTGGAAGTTTTTTTATTCTTTTTTTCTCACTACGCCCTTTAAAGACCAGATAACCTGATTTAATATTTTGATAGATCAGGCATTGCTAAACGCTGTGATACCAAATACGTGTTTTTCATTTTATATTTGTTTTATTTTCAATGGGGCAAAATGGGGGGTGAGTGAACATTTAGGGGATTTTTTTTCATATTTTTAAAACCTTTTTTTTTTTACAATTTTTATGGATATTACTAGCCCCTTTGGGGACTTTATGCTTGCACTGTCCGAATGCTTCTACTGATTACCATTGCGCTGATTTCCTGTGAATGCCAGTGCTCTCCCAGCATTCATAGGAAGTGAGTCATGACAGTGACAGTAGTCATCACCTGACCTCGTGCTGTGATGATAATCCATTGGTGCCCCGTGATGGCATTACTTGGCCGCCGATGGACCAGCGCAATCCAATCCATAGGGCATTAGATTGTGCAGTCAGAGATTGACAGTGCAATATTAGGGGTTAACAGGTGTGGGTGGATCTCCAATCCACCTGCGCCTGTTAGCTGCATAGGTCTGCTGATCACATCAGTCGACATATGCGGGGATTAATGCAGGCTCGCCGCCCTAGCCCACATTAAAGAGCCATACACGACCAAGGACACATACTGTATATACATCCTTGGGCGTGAAGGGGATGAAACTGAGACTCAGTTTTGTTTTGTTTTTATTTGCTGTCTAACACAGTACAAAAATATACTTTTCCAGAGTCAATAAGAATAGCATTTGGATAAACTCCATGACAAAAACCTGACAGACCACATTAAATTCAGTAGAGTCCATCAGAGTCTGCATCATAGCAAAATGAAGAACGCAAATATGAATTCAGTTTAGAGGCACATTCAGACGTCCTTGCACATCTGCCCAATCTCGGACTGCAATGCAATGCAATGAGGCTGTCATGCTCACGTAAGGAGACTAGCTACTAGTGTGCCGCCCCCGTGCTAGTAGCTGCCACTGCTCGGATCCGGAGCTTCAGGGGTGGTTGCTCGGCGGTCTCCGGACCCGGGGGTCTTGCGGACACGCCGAATAAAATGGGGGACGTAGATGTACGGGCTAGGCCGTAATATGTTCGTGACGCCACCCACGGTGTGTGGTGAGGTGGGACACCACTGCTGCGGTTATGGGGCACCCAGGAGAGATGTTGTGCAGCAAGATGTTAACCCTTCCACGGGCAGGGATGGTGGCCCCAGGACCCGATGGCTCTGGTGCAGGGGGAATGACGACCGCAGGGGGTGTTGGTGTACTCACTTTCAGTAAAACACACGAGTCTCTGGTAAACCAACATGGTGGTGGCTGGTGCCGAGGCCGGTTGCATTTGGGATCCCCCACCCGGCTGGTGATCTCTATCCTTTTCCTGCACCGTTTTTAAGTAGAAAAGACTTCCTTCTATGAAATGTAGGAGTCCGCTCCCAGCTGGATGTGGCCTAAGGAGCCATGCCCACAGACGCTGGCCCATGGGATCTATGGGCCTTGGCGGTGACCTCTTATCCCTAATCGGTGGGCTGTTGTCTTCTATGAGGGACTTTGGGTGGGACAAGACCTCTAGTCCTGGCCTCAGTCGGTTAATTAACCAGTTCCAGTAGGTTCTGGTTCCTGGCTTCAGGGTCCGAGTACCCCCCTTTGTGCTACAGTTTCCAGGTCGGTTCCCCGTGACGGTACCGGCGGGCTACAACCCTGGCCCGGTCCACCTCAGTTCCACCGAGCCATCTTCCCATCTCCTGTTGAAGGGGAACAACGTCTGCCTCCTAGCCAGTGGCACCAGGGTTCCTACCCTGGTACCTGTCAGTTTGCTTCAGGCGTGACACACAGGCCTGACCTCCACTCTCACTGAACTCTACAACTGATCTGCTGCTTTTTCCGCCCCGGGCAGTCTAAACCCCTGTGTGGGCGTGCACCAACCGCCTAGCCACGCCCACTGGTGTGTCTAACTGTCCCTAAGGGGGATGACTAGGGTTTAATGGTTGGCTGTGTGTTTCCTAATGAAGGAACGGTGTAATGCAGGGGCCTATCTGTGACTACCTGGTTTTGCCAGGGCGTCACAATAGTCCATGCATTGCAGTCCGGTATCGGACTGAAGTACATGGATGTCTGAATGAGCTCTTAAATCAGTGTTTCCCAAAACCCAGTAATCATGGCCCCCAACAGGTCATTTTTTTCAGTATTTTCTTAGCATTAAACAGGTGATGGAATCATTATCAAGGCATCACCTGTGAAATACTCAGGAAATATGGAAAACATGACCTGTTGGGGGCTGTTAGGCTGGATTTTAGGAGTACCAATTTGCTGTCTATGAATGTAAGCAGTAGAAAAGCTTTATCTACGTAAAACCAGCAAACCCGCTTACGTTTTATACACGTTTCCCTCCTAATATTTAATTTTTAGAATTATCTCAGCTTTGAAATGTAAGAATTTGCAAAAAAAAAAAAATACAAGGAAACTTCATAGCTGAAGTCTTCTTAGCAGTGTCAGAAAGGTCAACCCGCTGGTTACTATGAATTTCTATTGTATTAATGAATTAAGTATTCATATCATTTTTTTTCTAAAAGTTATTTAAAGATTTTCATACATCTGTGTTTAGAACAGAAAAATAACGTAACTTTTCTTTGAGTAAGAAGCTCATTCAAGGAGTCTTTACTAACAAAAAACAACCTGGACGATTAAGCTTTACAGCCCTCTCAGGTCATTATGTGTCCAATAACCCTTATCTAGCTGATAATGAGATGTAAGGGTAATGGGCTAAAACTTTTTTGGATCTTTTTGGCACATAAAAGTGCAATTCCAATCCACTTTAAAATTACAAGGAGCATAAAAATATTCAATTATAGTTGAATATCATTTTCTGCACTGCTCGGCTCTGTTTAATACCTGAACATACATTTTATATTTCTCTCTTACCTTTATTCAATGTGCACTAAAATGTCGCTCAAAATTACTAGTCCCTAAAGCAAGGTACTCATTGATTCCCAAGTGTATATCTATCATGACTCATATCGCGAAGGTAGAAGAAAAACGGGTTTAAATACCGCGCCAAAACCACAGATTCCTGGGTGACTGGCACAACCTGATAAGTTGAGTGTCTTTCCAGCATTTACCCCACACCAGTTTACCGGATAAGACCCTATTTGCGCCTTTTTTTCCACAGTTTGCTTCTATGACTCATATCGCGTATACTCATTTCTTCTATGAAAATAAGTTTGCTCCATTTACCATGACACATAGAGGAGCGGTTAACTGTAAAAAAAGGAACCGTAGCCCTTTGTATGATGTTAAAAACGTATTCCAGCTTGAAATATAACACATACAATTTTTTGTTTCCCATGAATTTGAACATTTGAGATTCGATTCATAGTACTTCAAAAAAACTTGCTTGGTGCCATTAACCACGCTGCTGAAACCACGGAAAGCAGCCTGACGTCATTTTGCATTGCCACTCAGGCAGTGCCGCAACTAGAGTCCGATGAACCCCACAAGACTTGGATCTGGTCCCCCACCCCTGCAGGTTGGTCAGATGTGTGGTCCCTTGTAGCATTCTAAATCCTCTAAAGATATATGCGTTTCACTCCCCCCATTATGTAGTAATGTCCCCAGTCCTGTACTAATGTCCCCCATTCTAGGCCACTACCAGGTATATATCGTATTTTTCATATTATAAGACACACTTTTCCTCTCAAAAATGTGGGAGAAAATGAGGGATGCATCTTAAAATCTGAATATAGCTTCCCGGGAGGTGGAGAATTGGCACAGGGGGCTGTCTGTGTGGGCAACTCTCTATGCAGCCGGCTGTCTGTGCGGGCGGTCGGCTGCCTTTCTGTGTGGGGCAGCAGGCTGGCTGCCTCTCTGTGTGTGGCGGCAGGCTGGCTGCCTCTCTGTGCGGGGTCGCAGGCTGGTTACCTCTCTGTGCAGGGTGGCGGGCTGGTTGCCTCTGTGTGCGGGGCAGCAGGCTGGCAGAAAAAGCTGCGGTGGCTGTGCGGCGGGTGTCACAGATGCTCTGGCTTCAAATGATGGTGCCCAGAGTCAGTGCATGTGCAAATGGAGCTCTCGGTGGAGAACTCCATCTGCGCACGCGCCGCTCCGGGCGCCATTGTTTTGAAGCCTGGACCGCCGATAGAGCATCTGGGACACTCGCTGTACTGGCTTGCTCCACACAACCACCGCAGCTTCCGCTGACAGCACAGACCCACCGCTGACAGCACAGACCCCATCGCTGACAGCACAGACCCACCAGCACTGCCCTTGTGTCTGGTGACTCCACCACCGCTGCTACCTCCCCTCCAGTAAGACAACACCGGAGTACAGTGGTACCTCGCTTAACGAGTAACCCACTTAACGAGAATTTCGCTTAACAAGCAGAGCTTTCTGTAAATTTGTAACCCGCTTTACGAGAAAGCTTTGCTGTACGAGCGAAATCCTCACCTCAGACACTTCCGGTTTTTGTGTGGACTGCAAGTGTGGGTTAGAGCGCGGTGGATGGACATCCACCGTGCTCTAACCCGCACTTGCAGTCCACACAAACACACACAAGCACACACACACACACAAACAAACACACACACACGCACACACATACAGTATTATGCTCACCTTACCTTCTGTTCCACCGCCGGTTTCATGGTTCTTGTAGTTCCCGGGTACATTGCGACATGCTCGCGGTGAACTACAAGTACCATGAGGCCGGCGGTGGAACGGAAGGTAAGGTGAGCATATAATATGTGTACCTTCCGTTTCATCGCCGGTTTCCTGGGTCCTGAAGTGCGCCACGCAGCTCCGCTCCACTCCAGGCATCTGCATCCATAGCGACGAAGCAGAAACTGGCCAATCAGAGGCAAGCGGCTCTGCCTTTGACATCAGCGCTCTGGCAGGAAGTTCCTCCCTCGTCGTTATGGTAACGCGATACACACCCTGGCCCCGTACCAGAGAACAGCAAGTCCCAGGAGACCGGCGATGGAACGGAAGGTAAGGTGAGCATATAATATGTGCGTGTGCATGTGTGCTTGTGTGTTTGTGTGTGTTTGTATGTGTTTGTATGTGTTTGTGTGTGTTTGTGTGTGTTTGTATGCGTTTGTATGCGTTTGTGTGTGTTTGTATGTGTTTGTATGTGTTTGCATGTGTTTCTATGTGTTTGTACGTGTGTGGAATGACAGAATAGGGGACCAGGATGGGACATTTAACTAGTTGTGGAACGAATTGTCAGCATTGCAATGATTTCCTATGGGAAATCTTGCTCTGCTGAACGAGTAACTTGGTTAACAAGCACAGTCCCAGAACGGATTGTTCTCGTTAAGCAAGGTTCCACTGTATAAGACGGACCCCATTTTTAAATTATTTTTTTTTACCTTTTTTATCTCTAAATTTGGGATGCGTCTTATAATCCGGTGCGTCTTATAAAACAAAAAATACGGTATGTGTCCCTCATGGTTCATATGTCCCGCATCCTGGCCCCCTTCCAGGTATACAGCAGGTGAAAAAAAGTATTGAACACATCACGAATTTTCTAGGTAAATATATTGCAAAAGGTGCTATTGACATGAATTTCTCACCAGTGCTTGTAACAACCCATCCAATCCACACAGACAAAAAAAAAAAATCAAACCATCGATGTCCATATGTTCAGTGATGTGTAATAATGGAAAATGACATAGGGAAAAAGTATTGAACACATGCAGAAAGAGAGATGCAAAAAGTCATGGAAAGTCATGACACCAGCTGAAGTCTACCAGTAATTAGAATGCAATCCTGTCACTTGGTAAACAATAATATCAGCTACTTCAATTGATGGCATTTAAAAAGGTGTCTCATTACCAACGTGCAAAACAAGAAACATCTCATGATGAGTAAAACCAGTAAGCTGTCTTAAGACTTTTGCAACCTAAGTGTCAAAAAACATACTGATGGCATTAGTTCCATAAGAATTTATAAACTACTGAAGGTTCCATTGAGAAAGCATGGATTTCACGACCAGTGCTCCCTGAAAGTTTTCAGACAGAGAAGGGAAAAGAATCAGAATAGTTATCAAGAGCCACCTGTGGAGAGCTACAGAAATACCTGGAATCAGCAGGTATAATTGTTTTACAGAAAAGAGTAAGTAATGCACTCAACCTCTATGGTCTGTATGCACACTCACCATGCAAAACTCCATTGCTGAATAAAATGCCTGTTAAAGTGCATTTACAGCTTGATCAACAACATTTAGCCTATGAAATACTGGTAGAATATAGTCTGGTCAGATGAGACCAAAATGTAACACTTTGGATTCCATAATACACACCATGTTTGGAGGCTAAAAGGCACTGCATATCACCCCAAAACACCATACCAACAGTGAAATATGAAGGTGGGAACATCATGGTGTAGGGCTGTTTTTCACTTTCAAACTTCATATAATTGAAGGAAGGATGAATGAACAAGATATTCCTAATAAAAAAAAATCTACCAGGATGATGAAGATGAAGCGAGGGTGGTCAGGGACTTGTATGTGATTTTTTTATTGATGATGCTTTTTCAAATGGAGTTTCCAAAATTAGCATTTAATTAGAAGTCACTATACATGTCATAAAACACAGATACCGTAGAATAGGTTGATTCTGAAATAATAGTTTAGTCATCAGTTTCTATGATTAATTTCTATGGATGAAAGCACCAAAACCAGCCTTTACTCAGGATCAGCGAGGTCCGATTATCCCATGCTCTTCACTTATTTGGAAATTGAGTTTAGGTAGAATTCACAAATTTATGTACTGATGGAGGGTCATTTATACACTGTATGTATGAAATATCCAATGTACATAGATATTGAAATCGACTAAGCCATCTGTTCTTTGCAAACCAAAGCAGCAAACATCCCAAATAAGCTATTCTGTATGAGGAAGGTTGTCTCTTTAGTGCCCTTTAACCCTTTCACACCTGACCGATTTTCCATTTTTTTTTTTCGCTCCTCTTCTTCCGAGAGCCGTAACTTTTTGATTTTACCGTCAATCTTGCCATGTGGGGGCTTGTCTTTTTGTGAAACGAGTTGTACTTTTAAATGAAACCATAAGTCTTACCATATAGTGTACTGTAAAACGGCAAAAAAAATCCAAATGCAGAAAACTTGCAAAAAAAGTGTGATTGCACAATTGTTTTTTAGATATTTTATTCACTGTGTTCACTATATGGTAAAACTGATATCGGTGTGATGCCTCAGGTTGGTAGGAGTTCGTAGACACCAAACAAGAATAGGTTTACTTTTATCTCCAGGGATTAAAACAAATTTGAAGTTTGTCCAAGAAAAGGGGTGCATGTTTTGCGACATTTTGCGAGACCTGTAGCATTCTCATTTTTCGGGATCTATGGCTCACTGATGGCTAAGTTTTTGTGTCTCGAGCTGACATTTTTAATGGTACCATTTTTGTGCAGATGCTATGTTTTGATCGCCTGTTATTGCATTTTGCGCAAAAATTTGCGGCAACCAAAAAACGTAATTTGGCATTTAGATTTTTTTTGCCGCTACGCTGTTTACCAATCAGATTAATTGATTTTATATTTTGATAGATTGGGCATTTCTGAATACGGCAATACCAAATATGTGTGTATTTTTTAACTCTTTAATTTTCAATGGGGCAAAAGGGGGGTAATTTGAACTTTTAGGTTTTTTTATTTTTTTAATTTTTCAAAACTTTTATTTATACTTTTTTTTATTTTACTAGTCTCCGTAGGAGACTATAAGGATCAGCAGTCTGATCACTAATCATTTTCTCCCGATCAGAGCAGCACCGCTCAGATCGGGAAAAATTATCATCTCTTGCAACCTGCAATACTCAGCTGCTTGTTACAGGAACTGAGTTTTGTGAGCTACAGCAGCAATTACGTGACCCTGTGCTACCATGACAACCATCAGATCCATGTGTTCACATCATGTGAATTCCGGTGGCGGGCAGTGAGTAAACCTTTACCGCGATAGCCATTAAAATGGTGCTGTCACATTTTGACTGCACCATTTAAGGAGTTAACAAGTATGGGTAGATAGCGATTCCACTCGTGCTTGCAAGGCACACATGTCAGCTTTACAAATCAGCTGACATTTGCGCAGATCCCCACCGGTTGCCCGCAGCAGCCGGTGGGGATTAACACTATGACTGCTAGGACATAACTTCACTGCCTGCAGTCGTTAAGGGGTTAAAACCAATCTACAGATGAGTGACTGGTTTGGCTGATACATCTAGTAATGAGTCAAGGCACTTTTATGAGTCAGTCATTGATTTACACATAGCTACCTACAGATGGCGCTAGAAAGCCAGTTTTCTTCCTTTTCACAGAGAGATCATTTGCATACTTTTCCCAGGATGCATTGCTTATAAGACTTTATGAGTAAGATGGATCTCTAAAAAGAGAATGAGTAGCTCTTGAGGGAATCAGAAAAAATTAAAAGAATTACAATCTTTAATGATAATAAGTATGTCATCCAAAAGTTCTGAAATAGAAAAAAAACTATCAGCCATTGCAGGGAGGTAGAAGGCTGACTTGTTGTGTTCTTCAGTGATAACTGACAAGAAGTCCATGAATGTGTCTACTTTATATCTGCTACATAAGTACTCCTTTATTTTATAGGAATTATTAGATTTTGGTAAGTGTAGAAGGAAAGATAGTAGTCATTACCTTCATCTCTCTTGCGTTTGTTGCTTTCTGCATTGGATGACGTAATTCCCAGAATTCCACTGATGGAATAAGAAGAACCTGCTGAGTCTGTGCTTACGGAGGAGACCTGAGTCACTGAACCAGTTGAAGCTGAAATAAACACAAAATTTGTAAGTTTATGGAAAATTAACCACCTCGTAGAATATGTGTTTAATAAAGGTTATTAGTATTTTAGGGAGGAATTCCTCAATGGTTTTAAAGATATCAGCTAGTAATATAATCAGCCATTGCCAACTTTCATTGGTTCTAATCAAGGAATGAAAATCTGCTCTGCTCATGTGACACACTAGTGCACAGCAGTGCTGCGTACACAGCAGTTATCAGACATCTTATATGAGCGTGAAATGACCTGCACAGCTTTCCATCCACTGAAAGGAAGCAATGAAGGTTCCCTATTACAAACAGAGAACTCTAACTAAAAGTATATTGTTTATTTGAATATAGATTTTTATCATACAATAATAAATACCTTGATTGAAAGAGAACTTGTCACGTTGAACATGCAGACTGATTGGCCAGTAGCATTCTATAGAGTAGGAGGTGAACAGATTCATATATAGATTTAGGGAAGGAAAAACTTGCTTTGTATTCATAGAAATGCGTCAATCTGGGATTAGCTGTCAGGATGAACATCCTAATCAGTTAGTGATCTCTGCACCCTTAGGCTTCTTTTACACATCCATGTTTAAACACATACGTGAAAAAATGGCAATGATGTCAGTCAATGGTTTGCATCAGTGTGTCCATTTTTACCATCAGTGTGTCATCAGTACTTTCCATGGATGGATTATTAACTAAATACATTATAAAGCTTCTCATACTTTGGAATGTTAAGTACATACAGCACACAGATGCCATCTGTGTGCTGTATGTGTTTTTCATAGACCCATAGACTTGTATTGGCCCTTGCCGGAAAAATGGACATATCTCTAATAGGTGGTCAATGCCCCATGATGTAAATATGCTATGTTTTATGTGTATACTAGTGAATAATGTAATGCATGTGTTGATATTAAATATTTTAGAGAAGAGTAGGTTCTGGCTGTAGCAGTGCTAGGACTGTCTATGAGGTTGCCAAATCCTGCCATCTAGTGGTCGGGTTTAGTCAGTGGTAAAGCAAGGTTAGAAAACATGTTAGATTAGAAAGGGGTAAAGTAGCAAGGGAAGGAGCGGCAGGTAGCATAGCGAATGGCTAGGAGAGGAGGGCTCCAGAGGAGGGTAGTCAAAAAGGGGGTTTTAAGCGAGAAGACATGGCCTTGGTGCTAGGGCCAGTAAGAGAACCTGGAGGTAACCTCTGTAGGTCTGGAACCAAAGGCTCATCCCAGCGGGCTTAGGGAGTTGTCCGTCTAGAGAAGCCATTGGGACCCAAAAGTGGATGAAGGTGTGCAGTATTAGGGGGAAGGAGGCACAGGCCCCAGAGTATTGAGGACAAGGTCCGAGATAGCAGGGGCGGAGCTAAGTGGGACGTAAACATCCCGGCCCACAATGCGGAAGGAAGGAGGTGGGCGGGATGTTTACAACCTGCTTAGCTCCGCCCCTCCGCTTCTATTGGCTGGCTGCCGTGTGACGTCGCTGTGACGCCAAACGTCCCTCCCACTCCAGGAAGTGGACGTTCGCCGCCCACAGCGAGGTCGTATGGACGTGTAAGTACATGTGACGGGGGTTACTCATATGTGCAGCACGTTCAACAAATTGAACGTGCCACACATACGATGTGGGCGTTGCAAATTGCATACGAAATCGTATGCGAAATTGCAACGTGTAAAGCAGGCTTAAGGCCAGCTTTGCACACTATGACATCGCAGGTGCAATGTCGGTGGGGTCAAATCGAAAGTAACGCACATCTGGCGTCACTTGTGATGTCGTAGTGTGTAAAACCTTTTTGACACGATGAACGAGCGCAAAAGCGTCATTATCGTATCATCGGTGTAGTCTCCGACATTTCCATAATGCCGGTGCAGCGACAGGTACGATGTTGTTCCTCGTTCCTGCGGCAGCACACATCGCTGTGTGTAAAGCCGCATGAGCGAGGAACATCTCCTTACCTGCGTCCCGGCTGCTATGAGAAGGAAGGAGGTGGGCGGGATGTTTACGTCCCGCTCATCTCCGCCCCTCCGTTGCTATTGGCCGCCTGCCGTGTGATGTCGCTGTGACGCCGCACGACCCGCCCCCTGTGCATGTGAAGCTGCCATAACGATAATGTTCGCTACGGCAGCTATCACAAGATATCGCTGCTGCGACGGGGGCAGGGACTATCGCACTCGATCGCAGCATCGGCATGCGATGACGTAATGTGCAAAGTACCCCTAAAGCAGGTGACACTTTGCGTTGCGATGAACTATTGGACTGTAAAGGACCCATATAATGTTCTGGTACAGGGGCCCTCTTTAGTCTCTGTTCACCCTTGGCCCATTGGATTGTTAAACTGTGAATGAGCACATAATAAGAAACTAACAAGACATGTGTGGCGCCCCTGCGGCTTCAGGTGCCACAGGGTGTTGCACCTCACCCGAGGTGCAGTATTCATCTCGGATACAGAGGAGGTTGTCACCAGTAACCACCACCAAACACACTCATGCAACACATAACACCAGGGGTGGCCATCACGGGAGGCGGGGCACCAACAGGGTAAGTTAGGAGCCATCTCACACAGTAGTTAGTCAGCTCCGGGTGCGGCAAGTGCCAGGTCGCACTAAAGGGGGCATTACACACAGCAACATCGCTAGCGATATCGTTCGTGAAAGCACCCGCCCCGTCGTTTGTGCGTCACGGGAAAATTGATGCCCATTGCGCACAATATCGCTAGGAGCTGTCACACATACTTACCTTCCAAGCGATGACACTGTGGCCGGCGAACAGCCTCTTTTCTAAGGGGGCGGTTTGTGCGGCGTCACAGCGACGTCACACGGCAGGCGTTCAATAGAAGCGGAGGGGCGGAGAGCAGCCGAAAGAAAGTGACGCCCACCTCGTTGCTGGAGGACGCAGGTACGGTGTTGTTCGTCGTTCCTGGGGTGTCGCACGTAACGATGTGTGATGCCTCAGGAACGACGAACAGCCTGCGTCCTCAAACAGCAACGACATTTTGAAAATGAACGACGTGTCAACGATCAGCGATTAGGTGAGTATGTCTGATCGCTAGCGGTCGCTCGGGCGTGTCACATGCAACGACGTCACCTAATGAGGCCGGATGTGCATCATGGATTCCGTGCCTCCCAACGACATCTCGTTAGCGATGTCGTTGCGTGTAACGGGGCCTTTAGGAAGAGACTGCAGTCAGAATTGACACAAGACAGTTCGGGGCCCGTGGTCTAAAGCTGGAGGCTCGACCCAGGTTCTTAGGAAAGAAGGAGGATCCCAGGTTTCACGTGGAGTGCAGTGGACACTCGTGACCCATTCCACGGCCCAGGAGCTGGGGTGGAGGGAAACCGTCTAAAGCTTACGCACAGAAGGAAACACTGGCCTCAACGACCAAAGTATCCGGGATCAGCTGAGGCCCATCACAGCATGGCTCGGTGCTCCAACGGCGGTGTTCTTCTAGTGAGTAAAAGAACCCTCTTTGTAGTCCCATTACTGCCAGTGCTCGCAACCTCGCGCTTCGTTGCTATAGGCGACTACCACCATCATCATCCTCCCTGGGGCCTAGCTCTACCTGTGGAGAACTGCAACACCTGAGCTGTGTCACCATCCGCCCCAGCAAAGTGAGAGAAGTCCCGCAGCGGCGGCTAATAATTGGCCGCACACCACAGGTGGCGTCACAAAGAACTACCCCCATCATCCCGATCCCCATATTTATTGACAGCGCCAGGGTCATGGAACTGAGCAAGGCCACCACGGTGACCCAAGAGAAAAACCGTGGCCCGATGACGGGTAACCTCAGACCCTGTGGGCGCGATACATGGACAACACTTGGACTAAGTTTATTCAATCAGACAATGTAGATGAATGATTTTTTTCACTGACCAAATCACTAATTTCTCCCATGTGTCAGATGAAACTCTCCCATTCAAGTCTATGGGTGTGCCTAAAAAATCGGATGCCGTACAAAGCCACAGTATAGCATCCATTTTTTACCGATACATTGCAATTCTTTAGCACAAAAAACTTCTGCCGTAAAAAAATATATGACGCTCTGACGATTTTTTTATACATTCGTGTGAGCCTGGCCTAATACAACAAAATTTACACAATGTCAGGATACCCCTTGAACCCTTGTCTGGCACCATGAGGTCAATGTGACCACATGCAGATTGGTACAACTAGTGATTTTTTTCCATGGTACCAGACAAGGGTTAACATTGATATTCATATATAAATCTCAGTTTACCTGTCCTACGTTGCTCTGTAACCACCATTGACATTTCTTTTTATCAGGAGATGCTGGGAGCAGCTCAAGAAAAGCTAGAGGTCCCGAGGCCTCTGCTCTAGAGTATTTCCTTTCTCTATGCCAGCCATTTTCTGATAAGTGAGGATTACGATACCATAAATTATTCAGTTTTATATCACATTATTTTAGAGACTGGTATACAAGATTAGAAGATATATATTCTGTAAATAAATCATTTTACACCATCCACCTAGAAAGTTCAGTGTGCTACAATCAGCCTGTGCCTGAAAGGCTACACAAATGGGTATATTACAGGTTGGTGTCTGAAATAGAAGAGATCTTCAATCAGTATACACTATATGGAAAGCTAGCAGGTGGAATTTAGAAAGTAGCAACAAATGCTATTTTCTTCTTGTGTGCAGATCTTTTGAGTTGGAGGGATAACTAACTAAAGTATTGCTTCAGTGAACCTTTTGTATAAAACTCCTCATTGCTGACCCTGGTACGTCTCCAAAGGGAGCAGCAAATAAGTCTTTGGCACAACACAGAATGTTAAATAGGATAAAGGTATAAATCCTCCATCCTTTTGGGGAAACCCTTTTAAGAAGGATTACCGAGACAAGACTGCATTGTACTGATGTGTGATCATCAATTTGCATCTATAAAGAGGTGTAAAGTAAAGAGAATATCTGGACCAAGCTGCCTAATCTTGCAGCCATTCTATTGCCTCAGTAAACTGTTTTAAAGACACATTTATTTAAAGCAACAGCTTACATATCAATAAATACTGTCCGCATCTTTATACAGAATATTATTTATCTAAGGGTACGGTTCCACTTGCGTACAGCTTCCGATGCGAGAGCATCAGAAGTGATATGCTAATGACCCTCTGCTGGGAGCGTCAGCCCAGGGTCATGCGACCGTGATGCGATCTTGCGATCAGGTCACAGCTGCGGAGAAGAGGGAGTGAACGCTTTCTGCCCATCTCCGCTGTCTGTCTCTGTGTACATCGCACTGCGGTCTGGATTACATGCGACTGCAGTGTGATGTTTCATACGCTCCCATAGACTTGTATGGGGGGTGCGTGAGCTGAGACTCGCTGCCAAATGCAGCATGCTGCGATTCATTCCGCATGCCTCTATGGCATGAGAAATCAATCGCAGATGGACACTGCTCCCATCGTTTTGCACTAGAGTGAGAGCAATCCAATGTTTTATCAGATTGTACTTGCCTGTGCAAAACGCACGTGGAACCGAGACTTTATATGTGCTATCCATGCCTATATTATGAGCAGCGGTACTAAACTTAACAACAGCAATATATGTGCTGACATTCCACTGGTCAAACATATTTATTTTCCACAAGATCGTAGTTAATGGTATATTACAATTAGGGAATACTCTTTCACACTCCGCTTGAAAGGGATGTGGTGCTCGAGTAGGGATCCGGTCCATAAATATAGAGAGAGAGACTTGACACTCAATACATTAAGTTTTAATGGCAATCCAAAACAATCAATAATTAACGTTTCGGTCCCCCAATCCGGACCTTCATCAGAATGAAAACTGATTGCTGTGGTTCAAAAGGATAAAGAAGTATGGCGGTGCTGTGGAGGACCTCTTTTGATTGAGTAGGTATAGCACCAAACTTAAATGATCAGGATCACACCTTCACAGTGCCGCCATACTGCTTTATCCTTCTACACCACTGCAATCAGTTTTATTCTGATGAAGGTCCGGATTGGGGGACCGAAACTTTTATTATTCTTTTTTTTGGGATTGACCTTAAACCTTTACATTTGTTTACTGCTATACTGAGTGCTGAGTCTCTTTCTCTACAATTAGGGAAAACATTACATAATTAAAGCTCTTTACATTGTACTGGGAGGTACTCTTTCTCCTAGTAGAGACTATCAGGTAGCATCAGGAGACTTATAAGCCATGCAATGCTACCTGAGAAAATAGTGGAGGAAGTGGGCTGAATCTCTGGTGCCACAAATTGCTGTAAAGTAATGTTTGACCTTGTGGTGAGTATTGCAGCATGAAAAGGAATAATTAGCTAAACCAGATTCTTCTTCAAATGGAAAAGACATCCATGTGTAGACAGACATACTTGAAGTCTTAGGAAGAAGAAACCATTTTCACGCAGACTTCTCCGACTCTCACCCAGTTAGACCTTGTGCGCATGCTCCATTTTTTTACCGCGTTTTTGCACTTTTTTTGGGTGCAGTTTTGGTCCCAAAACTGCATGCATTTTCTTCCCATGAAAAGTCTATGAGATTTCAGTTTTTCTGTCCATACGTTGCAGCTTTTTGTTTGCTGCATCTTTGTAGTGACCACAAACATGCAGCATATCAATTATTTCTGCATTTTGAGCCCTTCCAGTCAATAGATTTGACTTTAAAAATGCACTGGGCAAAAACGAGGTAAAAAAAAGTCGCAAAACGAGGCAAGAAAATGCATGCCAAGGGAGCGTTGTTTTGTGTCCAAAAATGTGCATCTCTGTGCCTTATTTCGCACCTGCCGCTGTGCTAGGATCCTGAAGTAGCAGTGTATGACTGGGTGGCTTTTCCTTTTGAAGACAACTGGTTTGCTAAATATCCTAAGGCTTTTTGCAATGTTGTAGGGCCTGTTAAAGGGTAGAGCATTGACTAAAAAGGTCGCTACCTCCAATATGTGGCACTATTGAGTAAAGCGGGCTTCACATCAGCGGTATTCTGCCGCAATGCCAGATCCGGCACAAATGTGTTTCACTTCAATGCATTTCCTATGGATTCGCAGCAAGTTTCAGTCACATGCGGTTGCATGTATCATACACAACCGCATGTGAACGTAACTTGCCACGAGTCCATAGGAAATGGATTGAAGTGAAACGCATTTGTGCCAGATCCGGCATTGCGGCAGAATACCACTGATGTGAAGCCTACCTAAGCCCTCTACTGAAGAACTAATTAGCAACGCATGTAATCACTTTGCTACCCAAATTCATAAATTTTGCTGGTAAAACCAACTGCTAAATTCTATGTTCCTAGACTTTCATGGACTTTCACTCACTCACAAGAACAAAATTTTACCATAGTTACTTATAATATCTGGTTAAAATACTTCCAGAATACTTTTTGTCTATGTTTTGTCTTTGAATTTATATATATTTTTTTCTTGGCTATCACAGTACCACGATATATATTTTGCTGTATATGTACTATCAGGGAAAATTGCTAGTTTTCACAATCATTCTAATTTTCAGAACACTTTTAACATGCCAGTTCATCAGTTGGGTATTAATTATCAAACATTCATCCTGAAGTTAGCACATCAATTAAATCCCCACATAAATACTGCTAATGACAGTTTCATTTTTAAAATGTTAGAAAACTTTTCCCACCTCTCTACTTAAGAGTGCAACTGCATAAAGAACCGGGATGAATAAATGATGGAGAGGGGAGAGGAACATATTTAAACTAGTTACTGGCTAATGATGCATAAAATGTTATGAATAAGTATCTATTTTTTGATTTATTACTTTAATTATCCAACATACCATGGTCCCCCGTTAGCATTTTTGGTGTAGATTTCAATTTTCTGTCCCAGGGTAAAATCTATTTATCATAATAATCAGTAAAACACAAAACCCTTTAACAGTATTTATAAAATTAATTTACCATGTTCAGCCCCCGGAGGATGACAAAGGAGTTTGATTTCTGGAGAATGGGTGTGCAGTCGTGTTTTATGTAAAATGATCTATCCAAGCCAATAATTAAACCTTCTCACAGATTTTCTCCTTAAAGTGTTATTACTAGGTTCTTACCTATGCTGTGGTTTGAAGGTGGTACTTGCTGGTTTGTGGGCTGCTGAACTTTCGTTCGGATGATCCTGCATTCAAATGAAAGATATCAATTAAAAGTCTGTTGCAATGCCAAACATATTTACAATATTTTATTTTCTTTTTGCTTATATAGTGCCAACATATACAATAATCCTGTGCAGAGATTGTCACCATTGATTATCAGCCCCAATGTGGCTCACAACCTAACTTCCCTTTCTCACAATCATGTAGGACCACTTTCCCTATTGATATGTTTTGAAATGTGGAAGGAAACTGGAACAAACCAACAAAAATATAAGGGAAACCATATAAAATCAATAAAAGTGTCTATCTTAAGGCTGCTTTACACAAAGCGACATCGCTAGTGATGTTGCTCGTAAAAGCACCCGCCCCCGGCGGTTGTGCGTCACGGGCAAATCGCTGCCCGTGGCGCACAATATCGCTAACACCCGTCACACATACTTACCTTCCTAGCAATGTCGCTGTGGGCGGCAAACAACCTCTTCGTTAAGGGGGAGGTTCGTGCGCCGTCACGGTGACGTCACACAGCGGCCGACCAATAGAAGCGGAGGGGCGGAGAGGAGCCGCATTAACAATACGCCCACCTCGTTGACGGAGGACGCATGTAAGCTGTTGTTCGGGTGTCACACGTAGCAATGTGTGCTGCCTCAGAAATGACGAACAACCTTCGTCCACAATGACCAACGAGATTTTGAAAATGAACGACGTGTCAACGATCAACGATTAGGTGAGTATTGTTGACCGTTAACAGACGTTCGTAGCTGTTACACGCAACGACGTCGCTATCGACGCCAGATGTGCGTCACAAAATCCGTGACCCCGATGACATATCGTTAGATATGTTGTTGCGTGTAAAGCCCCCTATAGTCTGATGTCACCACAGAACCCCAAAGCTAATCACCCAACCATCAATTACTGTTGGAAATGAATATACGATTATCAATTATTCACATTATTTAAAGGTAACCAATCACCAGGAGTTTCATATATAACCTAAAGCCAGTGCAATACTGGCACTATCAGGCTGATTCTATACATACTTTATTTCAGCCAGTTTAGTTCAGTCAGCTCGGATGTATAGGTTTTGAAATCCAAGAAAGTAAAGTTTATAAAATCATCAGCAGCTGAGGATCAGATAATAGCGGGGGGGGGGCATTGCAGAGGTATCCCCTCCCTGTTAGAATTAGCATAAGTATTATACCATCGACTTAACTTTTCACTAGGAAGGACCTGTGTGTGGTCACATAGGTGACCAGAAGAGGTGGGGCCTCAGCCAACAGAAAAATGTTGCTTCATGTTATCAGCATTGTTGGCTGAGGCCCCACCCCTTCTGGTCACATGGGTATGACCTCACACAGATCCTTCCTAGTGAAAATTTAAATTGATGGTATAATACTTATACTAATTCTAACAGGGGAAGGGAATAACTATGAATACCCCCCCCCCAGATATTATCTGATCCTCAGTTGCTGTCACTCAAGAAGCTGATGATTTTACAAACTTTACTTTCTTGGGCTTCAAATCTTATACATATGAGCTGACCACTACAGGTATGTAGAGAATGAGCCTGATAGTGCCAGTATAGCACTGCCTTTAGGTTATATAGGAAAATCCTTTATAAATACCTATCTTTAAGTGCTAGTTACTTTATGTAATCAACTTTATTATGAAATTCCCTACATTTTTCCCAATTCTGTGCTGCGGTCACTTACCACAGCTATTGTTCCCGCCATCCCCATATGAGTAGTTTGGGGAAGTGTTTCGAACTGACAGATTTGCTTTAATGCAAGACACTTTAAAATATGTTATACTTTGTTTATTTCCAAAATTTGTCCCCATTAGGATAAGTCTTTAGCAATGTTTATAGATGATGCTGGGTGTTAACTGCATGTCAAAGAACCATGACTAAGAACACTATGGCCTCAATTCATTAAAGTTTTAATGCCAGAAAACAGCATAAAAAGGTTTGAAAACTCATAATATTTTTGCATTTTGCAAGGCTGCAAAAATATTGCAACTTTTTACATTTTCACAACAGTTTCACTGAGCTACGCCAAAATAGGCAAAGCTGGGGCAGCATAGGGTGTGGCGATTCCTCCTCATCTAAGTCATGATGAGCTGTAGTATACCTTATGCCACAAACCTTACTACCTTTGTGGCGCCCTGGACAAGCCAGGTCGTCACAGAACTACACCAACACACCCCGCACCCCGGTTAGGCACACCGAAGCCAAACACAAATCCTTGTTGCCTTTCTCCAGGGGCTGATGTCCACACCAGGGAGTGGGCCAGGCGGTTGGTCCTGCCCACCGAGGAGTTCACAGTCCTGGAGGCGGGAAAAGGAGTTCAGATTAGTTGGAGAGGAGTTGGAGTAAGGAAGTAAAGTGGTAGTGGAGCAGTCTGAAGGCGGTCCGGGTGTGTGGCCCGGACGGTACAGCAAGGTTGGCAAACGGTGGTGACCGTCTGCAGGAGAGGCTAATTGGAGCAAACCGTATGGACCGTGGATGGGCGGTGGCCCGGCGGTACCGGATCGGAGAGTAAAGAGAAGCCAGCACCACCCGGCAGGGCTTACAGACCCCGACAAGGCTAGGAGTCGCCGTTGAATTTGTCAAATCCGTTAGCGAAGGGAACCTCCGGGGTTTCCCAGCAGTCAAGACCCAATTGAAGGAAACCGCTCAAACCGTAGAGGGAAACACAGTCACCGCCAAGGCTACAGTTCCCAGGGCCAGAGCCTGCAGGCAAAAGGGGCTCCCTCAGCATCCATCCAAGCTGGGGAGCGGGTTACCGGTGGGAAGCCATTGGAACCGTAACACAACACAGGTGCAGGGAAAGGCAGTCACCATCAACCTGCCGGGAGGAGAAACACTGCAGCCGTCTGTGGGACCCGTCCATCCAGCCGTTTGTTTTACCGGAGACTTTGCATTCATCATTGGTTGAGTGAGTACCACCATGCCGTGCGGCACAGCGCTGCCCCCGCGACCCTGCACCTCACCAGGCCCCGTAACCCGCCTGCCATACATCCCTACCTCCCTCACCGGGCCCCGGGACAACCAACCCCTCTACCCACGGAGGGAAGAACCAACATCCAAGCTGCTCCCTGTCATTGCTCCCGGGATCCCCGTCCAGAGCAGCGGTGGTGTCACCAATCACACCACAACCTTGGGTGGCGTCACGGACAATTTCCCTAAACCCAAACCACCCCCTTTCACTCACGGGCGAGGAACACCGCTCGAGTCCCCGGGATCCGGCCCACCGCTCGAGCCACCACCGAGCAGCAGCCGGACCCGAGCAGTGGGTGAGCGCAGCGTCCCCTCCTCCGCCCGCGACACCTTACTGGAGGTTTTTTGGTGCAGTTGGACAAAACTAGAGTGAGAATGGCAAACTTTGACAACATTTTTCATAGCTGGCTTTTCAAACCATTTTACAATAGATTTCTGTAGTGTTTGCCTTGATGAATTGGGGCTATATTTTTTAGACTTGGAATATTGATGTGGTCAGAGACACCGCTCATGCCTACAATTTAAAAAGCCTTTCCCCCAGTGAGCTGATTTATTTTTTTTCTTTACAAATCTATTAAATGCATGATTAACAGTGCACAACATGTATGCTTCATTTATTTTTCAAGATGTTCCCAATTCTCAAACTTTGCCAGTTAAAGGGAACCTGCTGCCCAAATTATGAATCCCAGCCTGTCTGCACAATTCTAGACACATACTGTATATACTGAAATAATGTATGTGTATACATAGGGAGATTATTGTATGTATTCCCCTTCCATAGTCACTGGTGTGCATACCTTATCTCCCCATAGTGATGTTTTTTAGGTTTTTTGCACCCAGTTAAAGAACATGTATTCCCCTTCCATAGTCACTGGTGTGCATACCTTATCTCCCCATATACATAGGGAGAGACCTATCAATCACCTGAGCGGCACTGGGAAGAGACAGCTGGGGGAGAAGCTGAACTACACTGTATGCAGAATTATTAGGCAAATGAGTATTTTGATCACATGATAATTTTTATACATGTTGTCCTATTCCAAACTGTATAGGCTTGAGAGACAACTACCAATTAAGTAAATCAGGTGATGTGCATCTCTGTAATGAGGAGGGGTGTGGTGTAATGACATCAACACCCTATATAAGGTGTGCTTAATTATTAGGCAACTTCCTTTCCTTTGGCAAAATGGGTCAGAAGAGAGATTGGACAGGCTCTGAAAAGTCCACAATTGTGAGCTGTCTTGCAGAGGGATGCAGCAGTCTTGAAATTGCCAAACTTTTGAAGCATGATCACCGAACAATCAAGCGTTTCATGGTAAATAGCCAATAGGGTCACAATAAGCGTGTTGGGCAAAATAGGCACAAAATAACTGTCCATGAATTGAGGAAAATCAAGCGTGAAGCTGCCAAGATGCCATTTGCCACCAGTTTGGCCATATTTCAGAGCTGCAACATTACTGGAGTATCAAAAAGCACAAGGTATGCCATACTCAGGGACCTGGCAAAGGGGAGAAACGTTGAAAAACAACCACCTTTGATCAAGGTACATAAGATAAAACGTCAAGACTGGGCCAAGAAATATCTTAAGACTGATTTTTCAAAGGTTTTATGGACTGATGAAATGAGAGTGACTCTTGTTGGGTCAGATGGATGAGCCAGAGGCTGGATCAGTAAAGGGCAGAGAGCTCCACTCCGACTCAGACACCAGAAAGGTGGAGGTGGGGTACTGGTATGGGCTGGTATCATGTAAAATGAACTTGTGGGACCTTTTTGGGTTGAGGATGGAGTAAAACTCAACTCCCAGACCTACTGCCAGTTTCTGGAAGACAACTTCTTTAAGCAGTGGTACAGGAAGAAGTCGGTATCGTTCAAGACAAACATGATTTTCATGCAGGACAATGCTCCATCACATGCATCCAACTACTCCACAGCGTGACTGGCCAGTAAAGGTCTAAAAGATGTAAAAATAATGACATGGCCCCTTGTTCACCTGATCTGAACCCAATAGAGAACCTATGGTCCCTCATAAAATGTGAGATCTACAGGGAGGGAAACAGTACACCTCTTGGAACAGGGTCTGGGAGGATGTGGTGGCTGCTGCACACAATGTTGATCATAAACAGATCAAGTAACTGACAGAATCTATGGGCGGTAGGCTGTTGAGTGTAATCATAAAGAAAGGTGGCTATATTGGTCACTAATTTTTTAGGGGTTTTGTTTTTGCATGTCAGAAATGTTTATTTCTGTACAGTTATATTGGTTTACCTGGTATAAATAAACAAGTGAGATGGAAATATATTTGTTTTTTATTAAGTTGCCTAATAATTGTGCACAGTAATAGTTACCTGCACAAACATATATACTCCTAAAATAGCCAAATCTAATAAAAACACTCCAACTTCAAAAAATATTAAGTTTTGATATTTATGAGTCGTTTGGGTTGATTGAGAACATAGTTGTTGATCCATAATAAAAAATATTCTCTAAAATACAACTTGCCTAATAATTCTGCACACGATGTAGTCTGGCCTCCAGCTATGGTCTCCAGTACATACTAAAATGAAATGCTGATGCATTTGAAAGACTAATATATCTGGCTGTTTGGGCAGCATGAATCCTCTGACAGGTTCTCTTTAAGATTAGTATAAACATCTAACAAATATTACCAAAAATGGCATGTTCTAAGTATGGTGTGTAGCTAAAGAATTGTGCCATGCATTTCTGCCATCCTATCAGCAGGTTACACATGCTCTGTAATCAATTCAGAAATTATTTCCACTTAGTATGTATGGTTTAGTGTAAAATTATGCAGAATTTTGCAAAGGCATTTTCTGAACAGAGTATGTAGATTGTTGATGTACTGAAACTATGAAAATCAACCTAGAAATTGCCTTGAGAGCCAGTGGTGTGCAGATTAGTTAGTAATTTTATGCACAAAAGAGTAAAAAAAAGAATACTGATAAGGCAACCACTTGCACCCTACCATATCATGGAGGGGTTGGTTGCTGGTATTAGACATGCACGCACATGAAGTATGCATAGGGCGACAGTCACACAGGTACGTGTGCTGCACAGTGTCTGGCTTTCAGCCTATTTATTGATGATGACCATACTATTAGAACAGGCCGGCTGCCCAGCACTCTATAGGTGCACCCCACATGACAGACACCCCAATGGGCTTGAATGTATCCTGCATAAAAATGGAAAAATGTGCAATAAAAATTATATAAAATCATAATAAATGTGAGGTATTGGTCTAACTACCCCTCCATGAAATGGTAGGTTGCAAGTGGTTATCTCATCGGTATTCTGCACCTGTAGTGCCCCAGCCTTTATCATGGGTGGCCTGCAAGTGTACTTTCTGTGAATTGATTTAATGTACCATATTGGATCAAGCAGCAACATTTATAGGAACTGTTATATATTAAAAAAATATATACAGTCATATGAAAAAGTTTGGGCACCCCTATTAATGTTAACCTTTTTTCTTTATAACAATTTGGGTTTTTGAAACAGCTATTTCAGTTTCCTATGTCTAATAACTGATGGACTGAGTAATATTTCTGTATTGAAATGTGGTTTATTGTACTAACAGAAAATGTGCAATTCGCATTTAAACAAAATTTGACCTGTGCAAAAGTATGGGCACCCTTATCAATTTCTTGATTTGAACACTCCTAACTACTTTTTACTGACTTACTAAAGCACTAAATTGGTTTTGTAACCTCATTGAGCTTTGAACTTCATAGGTAGGTGTATCCAATCATAAGAAAAGGTATTTAAGGTGGCCACTTGCAAGTTGTTCTCCTATTTGAATCTCCTATGAAGAATGGCATCATGGGCTCCTCAAAACGACTCTCAAATGATCTGAAAACAAAGATTATTCAACATAGTTGTTCAGGGGAAGGATACAAAAAGTTGTCTCAGAGATTTAAACTGTCAGTTTCCACTGTGAGGAACATAGTAAGGAAATGGAAGAACACAGGTACAGTTCTTATTAAGCCCAGAAGTGACAGACCAAGAAAAATATCAGAAAGGCAGAGAAGAAGAATGGTGAGAACAGTCAAGGACAATCCGCAGACCACCTCCAAAGACCTGCAGCATCATCTTGCTGCAGATGGTGTCAATGTGCATCGGTCAACAATACAGAGCACGTTGCACAAGGAGAAGCTGTATGGGAGAGTGATGCGAAAGAAGCCGCTTCTGCAAGCACGCCACAAACAGAGTCGCCTGAGGTATGCAAAAGCACATTTGGACAAGCCAGTTACATTTTGGAAGAAGGTCCTGTGGACTGATGAAACAAAGATTGAGTTGTTTGGTTATACAAAAAGGCGTTATGCATGGAGGCAAAAAAACATGGCATTCCAAGTAAAGAACTTGCTAACCACAGTAAAATTTGCTGGAGGTTCCATCATGCTTTGGGGCTGTGTGGCCAATGCCGGCACCAGGAATCTTGTTAAAGTTGAGGGTCGCATGGATTCAACTCAGTATCAGCAGATTCTTGACAATAATGTGCAAGAATCAGTGATGAAGTTGAAGTTACGCAGGGGATGGATATTTCAGCAAGACAATCATCCAAAACACCGCTCCAAATCTACTCAGTCATTCATGCAGAGGAACAATTACAATGTTCTGGAATGGCCATCCCAGTCCCCAGACCTGAATATCATTAAAAATCTGTGGGATGATTTGAAGCGTGCTGTCCATGCTCGGCGACTATCAAACTTAACTGAATTGGAATTGTTTTGTAAACAGGAATGGTCAAATATACCTTCATCCAAGATCCAGGAACTCATTAAAAACTACAGGAAGCGACTATAAGCTGTTATTTTTGCAAAAGGAGGATCTACAAAATATTAATGTCACTTTTGAGGTGCCCATACTTTTGCACCAGTCAAATTTTGTTTAAATGCGGATTGCACATTTTTTGTTAGTACAATAAACCTCACTTCAATCTGGAAATATTACTCAGTCCATCAGTTATTAGATATATGAAACTGAAATAGCTGTTGCAAAAATCCAAATTTTTATAAAGAAAAAAGGTTAACATTAATAGGGGTGCCCAAACTTTTTCATATGACTGTATATATATATATATATATATATATATATATGTATATGTATATGTCGCGGGCGGGGAGGTACGCCGCTGCTGCGCTCTCGCTAACGCTCGGGTCCGGCGCTGCTGTGGCTGCTGCTCGGTGGCTCGAGCGGTGGGCCGGATCCGGGGACTCGAGCGGCGCTCCTCGCCCGTGAGTAAAAAGGGTGGTTGGTTTGGGGGATTTAGTCCGTGACGCCACCCATGGATTGTGGTGAAGATAGGCACCACCACTGCTGGTGACGGGGATCCTGGGAGCGATGGTGGGGAGCAGCTGGGATGTTGTTTTCCCCCTCCGTGGGTAGGTGTCGGTGGTCCCGGGGCCCGGTGGTGTGACGGGGAGGCAGGGTTGGTGAGGTGCAGGGTTGCAGGGACAGGGCGGCGCGGTGCCGGATAGCACGGGTGTACTCACTCAGTAAGAGATGCACAAAGTCCTCGGTAAACCAAACGGCTGGATGGACGGGTCCCGCAGCCGGCTGCAGTGTCTCTCCCCGGACAGGTGATGGCGGCTGTCTTTCAGACTCCAAGCCTAGCCGGGGTCCGATGGCCCTGCCTGTGTGTGCTGGCTTCACTTCGCTCCCCGGTCGGTACCGACGGGCTGACGCCCAACCCCGGTCCTACGGTTCCGCGTTGATTCACCTCTCCTGCAGATGGCCACCACCGTCTGCCAACTTTGTCGTTAGTGCCTGGGCCACAAACCCAGACACTCTTCACTTCACTCCTCTCACTTTCACCTCCAAACTCTAACTGTCACTTTTCCCGCCTCTAGGCCTGTGAACTCCTCGGTGGGCGGGGCCAATCGTTTGGCTCCGCCCCACCTGGTGTGGACATCAGACCCTGGAGGGAAGCAACAAGGATTTTATGTTTGGCTAATGTTACTGTCTAATGGGGGTGGGGGTGTATGTATGTTACCTGTGACGACCTGGCTAGTCCAGGGCGCCACATATATATATATATATATATATATATATAGACAATCAAAAGGGCAACAGTGCTGACTGCAGTGTGAGACTACCTTCATTTTATAGACAATCATCTCAGCTATCTTATTTGTCATGTCACAACATGTTACTGTTTTGTTCCTGGTATTTGAAAAAAATAAATCACCCTGTATATTACAAATTACAACCTGTTTTCCCATTATTAGGTTGATTCCCAAGTGAAAGGTCACTGGTTCGCCTTGAGGAGCAGGTATGAAGAATATTTCCCAAGAAAAGAGAAACAGCATCATCCACCTCATCGATAGCGGTCTCTCAGCCAAGAACATTTCCAAACTGCACCATGTGAGTGCAATGACATTTGGAGGAATATGAACTGAAGCCCATTCACTATTCAAAAGCCAAGAGGTGGACGTCTGGGCAAAATATTGGAGTCAACAATTCGGCTTATCACAAGGTCTATCACTTCTGGTGCGAGAAACACAGCAGTGGAGGTGGCTTGTATGCTTCATAGTAATGAGATCACAGACATCCCTGCAAGCATCATGTAATGCAGGTTATAAAAGTCTGGAATGGTGGTCCAACAAAAGGTGAAGAAGACTCGACTTCAATATCATCAAAAGAAGTGTCGGCTCAAGTTTGTAAAAAAGTATAAAAATGTGCACAGTAGAAGATTGGAAATGGGTAATTTGGAGTGTTGAGATAAAAGTCAATAGACTGATGGGTGCAAATGGGTCTAGAAGAAACAAGGGAAAAAAGGGCGAACGAATAGAGAAATTGAAGGAACTGTCAAGATCGCTAGAGGAAGCCTGATGATATTGGAGTTGTTTCACAGCCAAAGGCATTGGATACTTGACCTGGTTCGATGGCTGTCTCCATGCTGAACTATATGTGAGTATCCAACAAGGCGAGTTACTTTGTAAACTGGAGTACTATTGGTATGAAAAGAATGACACAGTGTTTGAGTAGGACAACAATCCAAAGAGCATGTTGAGATTGGCTAAGAAATGGTTCAATGACAATTAAGTAGAGGGGCAGGATTGGCCCCCTCAGTCTCCAGACTTCAACACAATTGAACACTTGTGTGTAGAGTTGAAGAAAAACCGGTATACATACCTAAGTGAGTCTACCATTAGGTACCAACATTGGGAACGTGTAGAAGAGACCTGGGATCAGATTTCAGTCAAGAGATTGCTTGAATCTTATCAAGGTCATGCCCAGAAGGATTCAGGCAATGTTGAAAGCTTAAGGTGAATTTATAAACTACTAACAAAATAATTTAAATAAAAATGTAGCTTTTTAGGAGCAAAACAGTAACAATGGAGTAACATGACAAAAATCTGCATAACTAATCATATGCTAAATAGTTGTAGTCAAATTATGAGCTAGCCAAGATGATTGTTTATAAAATGATGGTAGTCTCACACTCTGAGCTGTAAGGGATGGTGGGATATGGAGCCTGAAAGTCAAAAGTTCAGAACATTGTTACCCTTCTGCTTGTCAGTATGTATACATACACACACATTTAAAAATCTACAATTGTAAGGTTATAATTGGTCAAACTGTTTAAACAATGTAGTTGAATTAAATATTAAAATATAGCGGTGCTTTGTTATTTAGATATTTATTTTTTATATGGAAAAAAGGGTTTCCTGCAAGATCTCCCTCTAGTGTTAAATGACATGTAATGCAATAATTAGGTGCAATAGACAAGATTGTCAAGACACCTTTGAGGACAATTTTTTTTACCTAACTTAAGTGCATCTGTGTGGCTAATACTCAGCACAGTTCAAACAAGCACTGATGTCTGCAGAAGATTAGTGCATGCCCCAGTTTGTTTTCCAAATGGTCGGTTTAGAAAATCATTAATATGTTTGAGCATAGTGGCCTATGTTAGTTATGTCCATCACTTGTAGTACAGCCCACTTACAGTGAGTTTCATCTAAAAGTTCAAGGAAAGAGAGGTAAGCTTTACAAACTGCTGTCCCAATGAGCTCATACAGGTATTAAATGTTAACCCAGTCTGCATCCAGCCATGTAGCGAGAAGCACAGAGTGAAGCCAAAAGGTAGACAACTTTTATTGAAACCCTACTACAAAAAATGGGGTCCTCAATGCATGCATTTAAAGGGCTCATCTTAAAAAATCACGTTATCCACTATCAATAGGATTGATGATTGCTGGGTGTTCAACCACTGATTCAGAGAACAGTACCCTGGAACTCAAATAACAGGGCTATATAACCCTTTTCTGAATGGAGCCAAAGTACGCATGGTTGGCCTCTGCTCAATTCATTGTCTATGGTACTGATGGAAATAGCAGAGTGATGTGCTTGGCAGTCCAACACATTATGTATAGAGCAGAGGCCATACATGCACATCACTGCTCCATACAGGATGGAGGTGCAGAGCCTTGTTTTTTCTTGGGATTACTGCGAGTCCTAGCAGTTACACCGCCAGTGATCATCAAGTTATCCCTCACCCATAGGATAAGAGAGAACTTGATTTTTCCTTGAAACTTTTTAGATAAAGACAAATTAAATTTGCCCCCTAAAGGTGTACATATAGATTAAAATGTTAGTGACTGTTTAATTTTTTACAATATTAGGAAAATATCAAAAGCTCTAAAAGCAATGTGGTACAGCATTAATAAGAATTGAGGATGTTAAGAAAAATAAAGATGAAGCATGTGAGATTTACAAAATTGACAAAAACCATTCCCATGTTTTTAAGGGATTTGTAAAATTGAAATATTCCTAAATATACTAAGTACACCTTTTTTACAGAATGAAATTTCAAAATGTGAACTTCAGGCCAAACTTTACAAGGCTTAATACTGATATTTCTGGCACGCATAGGAAAAAATATTTCAATATGATATTGAAGAATATTTTATTTTCATATTCTGCAAAAGGAGTCAACCACAATGCCAATGTTTCAGCTCACATTTGAGCCTTTTTCAAGGCATATATATCAGCTGTGTCCATTTGCACCCAGCCTGCTGTCATTCCAGGCACGATCACCGATTCACCCTGGTCTCCTATGACTTACCCCTGCCTCATCTCATCCTCTGGTATTTGCTATCCTAAGCCCATATTCTGCCAAGCATCTATTTTTGCGCGTATCTACCTCTTGATATATATGCCTTGAAAAAGGCTCAAATGTGAGCCGAAACGTTGGCATTGTGGTTGACTCCTTTTGCAGAATATGAAAATAAAATATTCTTCAATATCATATTGAAATATTTTTTCCTATGCGTGCCAGAAATATCAGTATTATGTTATACATTTTTTCTGAGCACCAACGTATTACATGGTTGTTTCAGAGCTTCTCCCTTCTTACCGTAAACTTTACAAGGCTGTCTAGTTAACTTTACCTTTTTTTGTAAATTATGGAATTGTATTAAGAGATTAAGATTACCTGTGTGTTTTTCAAAGTATGTTCAGTAATTAATTGTATTTATGTTTTGTAAGTGGACAAACAGTGGGGCTAATATGAGTTGTGACAAGCAATGCCGCAGCCTCTGTGCTCATACCATTCTTAGAATATAAAAGCCATATTGTGTCGATCAAATACAAAAAATGTACCCATTATTATATTATTCCTGTACATGGCACATTACAGAAGTACGTTGCATATTTGGTCAGAAATATTTAGCTTAAATATGAATATGCAGATTTTTATGCAGACAAAACAAACCATTTGATGGTTGTCTATAAGAATAAAAGATCAGAATTTTCCATATCTCTTAAAAAATTTGACCTTAAACCACACGCCTCAATACTGAAATTGTAACACCAGAAGGAAGAGTTGTGGAGTTATAGAAATCACAGGATCCATAGACATGATAATAATATGCAAATGATAAAAAATATGGAAACAACATTTTCAAAAATTCTCAATTTTTTTCAGTGTTGAGTATGAGAGCCAAAATACAAGCACTTATATGCTTTGGAAAATTTTTAAACAGGTTATTAATAGTCCTAGGATGCTGAATGCACTTGAGTACTTTGACTAGTCCATTCCAAAACTTTAACTTTCTTCTTCTTTAACCCTTCTTCTGTAGAGTGACTTATAACCTTTGGGTTGTTGTCTTGCTGCATAACCAACATTCCCTTGTGATTCAGCTCATGGACAGATGTCCTCACATGAACCTTTAGAATTTATCAATAAATTTCAAAATTCATTCTTACACCAATGATGAGAAACCGTCCTGGCCCAGATGCAGCCAAGCAGGCATCAAACCATTATATTACTACAACCATGTTTCACAGTTGCTATAAGGATTTTATGCTGGACTGCAAAGTTTTCCTTTCTAAAACCATAAAACTTTTCATTTAAACAAAAAAGTTCTGTCTTGGTCTCATTCATCCACAAAACCATGTTCAAATAGCCTCCTTTCTTGTCTAGATTTTACTTAGTAAACTATACATGGGCACCAATGTTCCTTTTGAAAAGCAGTGACTTTGTAATAATACCATGGACCTCAATGTTATTCCATGTTTTCCTGATGGAGGACTCATGAACATTAACTAATGTGAGAGAGGCCTTTACTTGCTTAGAAGTTATCTTGAGTTCCTTTGTCACTTTTGTACTATTATGCACCTTGCTCTTAGAATGATATATGTTGGTTGACCACTTTTGGGGAGGGTATTAATGATCTTGAATTTTATTCATTTCTACACATTCCTTCTGACTGTTGATTGGTGGAAACCAAACACTTTAGAAATTATGAGATTGGCTCAATCTATTTAGTTAAATAATGAAAAAGTTAATATTTTAGACTTGTTTGATTCAGTTTTCTTAATTTACTTTTGAAACTTTTGCAAAAAAAATAAGGTGGTTTAAAGGTCAAATTTATGCACATGTATGGGAAATTCTAAAGGGTTCCAAACCTTCAAGCACAACTAATTGTGAACACAACAAAACCAAAGAAATAAGCTAAAGCATAAGTTGGCATGCACGTAACATGTAGGAGCAAGTTCACACTGTGGCTATTTAACAGACAAAACAGTGTTTACTATTTACTCTATGTTATTTATATGTAATATTACTATTTAGTTACTGCAAGGTATATGTTCATTTCTATCTTAACTTTTGTCAGTTAAATGGCCACAGAGTGAACATGCGCCTACATGTTACGTGTATACCAACTTATTCTCTGGCTCCTGTCTTTGGTTTTGCTGAAGTTTCTTGTACTTTGAACAAATAGAGGTGTGGCTCTCTTATTGAGCTAGGCGTTTTATTTATGTAGCTTTCCATGGGCAGGTGTCTGTCTGAACAGTCGAGCCCCAGTACTGCTCTGCCCCATCTACATTGAGGTCAGTTGACACAAGGTGAGGATTTAATATTAGAGCATAGGACCATCCCGATTGGGGTACAGCTTGTCACAGTGGGATGGCTTTAACCTTTTTTTTTTTTCTATCAAATGTACCCTATGTTAAATTATGGACTATTACTATTTACTTACTTCAGGGTATATGCTCGGTTTCTTTCTATGTTAGGTTTTGTATGTGAACTCAGTATAAGGCTGGATTCACACAATGGTATGGCATCTGATGTGAGTGCATTGGATGTGATATGCTAATGACCCTCGCCTCCCGCTGTGCTGCCAGCATGAGTCGAGGGTCATGCAACTGTGATCCGATCTTGTGATCTGATCATAGCTGTGGAGGAGAGGGCGGGATAATCCCCCTCATCTCCTCCATTGTCAGATGATGCAATTATCGCAGTACACTCGGATGTCATCCGAGTGCAGTCCGATATTTCACTCGCACCCATAGACCTGTATGGGTGCGAGTGACACAGCTCTCACTGACAATCACAGCATGCTGCGACTTTTCGCAAATCCAGAATCTGGATGAGAAAAAAGCTGACCATCTCCTCTCCCTCATTGAATAACATTGGTCCGAGTACAATGCGTACAATGAGTACAAATAGATTTTCTCGCATTGCACTCGTTCAAATCATACAATCATGTTAGCATACCCTTTGTGTTTGAAAACTGTCCGTATACAATATTGTTGCACTAAATATAGTATGTCTTTTTAACATTGCAAAAACCAGAAACAAGAAAGAAGATTGGATATTTACCTATTTATGGAGCTGACACTGGGCACTGTGTCATTGTCACACACTCGCTCTGCTAGTAACCTGTCCCTGATTTCCCATGCAAACATAGTGGGATTTTGCCTTTTGTATTCTGCTATTTTTTCTACTACTTTGGGTGTTGCAACCTTTGGTTTTGATCCTCCAATTACTCCTGGTTTAATACTACCAGTTTCATAGTACCTGCAAAAAAAAAAAATACTTTAGATTTCATGCTAAAAATGATTTAATGGAAGAATCAGTAACATGAAGCACTTTAAAGTGTCATACACTGTAAATTCACATTCCTTTCAAATGGGTTCAAAGCTCACACTTTATATGACATGTATATGATGTTATTCTGATAGATGTACTGCCAAATTTCTTATTGCTATCTCATCATAAAGGTTTAAAGGGACTATCTGGCTTATTTTGCATATTTTTTATTATTTCACTATTGGGCTACATAAGGGCATGTAGGTAGATAGCAACTACATACCTGCCCTGCTGTCAGCTTCTGCCGGGATTCTGCTGCTTCCTGTGACGTCACGTCGGAAGGGGCAGAAGCTTATGCTCGCCTTGTAGACAGGCATCACAGCCGACGTCATGTAGCCACCCTGCCGTGCATGTACAGTGAGCCGGATTCCCCGGTCCCTTTCCCCGCACCCTCCCTCACATTCTGTACTTTCCCATGCCACTGCTGTGGGATCGTGAGCTGAGGGGAGGGGCCTGGTGGCAGCTGCCCGCAGTGTAAGCCCCAGCACCGGGCCCCCTGTTCAGGATCGCAAGCTCAAATGTATCAGCATCAAAGATGCGAATACATTTGAAAGCACTGAATGGAGGGAGCGCTGCGTTGCTACTTATCACTGTCCCGCTGTCTGTGCTCTCTGACATTCAGTACAGCAGTGACGTTACTACTGTGCTGATATGGGCAGAGCATTCACAGACAGAGGGCAAATGAGGAACAGCGGTAAGGACCAAGGAAAGGTGAGTATGTATTTATTCCCTACACGGAGGGGACATATAATGCTCTAATGGGCTGCAGAATGCTGTGAGGGGGGTGCAGAGCACTGTGTGGGGGGGTGCAGAGCCCTATGTAGGGGGTGCAGAGCGCTGTGTGGAGGGGTGCAGAGCATTGTGTGGGGGTACAGAGCGCCGCATGGAGGGTGCAGAGCACCGTGTGGGGGGTGCAGAGCACCGTGTGGGGGGATGCAGATCGCCATGTGGGGGGGTGCAGAGCGCCGTGTGGGATTGTGCAGAGCGCTGTGGGGAGTGTGCAGAGCCCTGTGTGGGGGGTGCAGAGCCCTATTTGGGGTTGTTACTTGCAATTCTGTAGTGATGAGAGGTCATTTTTGGGCAGAATACTGACAGCCAATGAGTGTGCAGAGGGCGGGGCTGGGCGATGCCAGCTGTGATGGTGACGTTTGGCATAGGAAGATTTCATGTTTGGTTGAGCTGTAGGTAAATAAAGTGTCTGCAGAGAATAAAGGGATAATTCAAGAGGAACAAAAGCTAGAAAACAAAAAAAAATAATGTAGGGGTGTTTTATATGACAATACAGCACAGATTAGCTTAAAAAATGTTTGAGTTTAAGTCGGACAATTCTTTAAAGGTTCCTGAGAAAAATATCAAATGTATTCTCATTTTACACTGACCTCCTTGAATGTTAATTTCAGATGGGAGAAGTTTGTTTGAGTTGCATCTTATCTTCAGATATCATCTATACGGTTATCATAAAATTACCTTGGTCATTCCAATAATATGGAGAAAATTATTGGGGGTTCTAGAGGGCCAAATATATACTCTGACAAACAAAAGGGTAACAATTAGTGATGGGCAAGCACTAAAACGCTCAAATACTTTTTACTTGATTTTAGCTGGTCAGATGCTTGCACAAGCTCAACGCGAGTAATGAGCATTATGGAAAGTCAATGGTTGGCCTGTTCGGGGGTCCGTCCAAATAAAGCTAGCCATAAACAAAGCTTTACGGGGAGAGAGGAGGTTTTGGGTTTTTTTTAGTTATACTATATCCAAGAATATTGTTTTATCCCTCTGGAAAGCCATTCAGAGACTGCAAATAGCTCTCCGTTCGGTGCCTGCACACATGATGCAATGAAGCAAGCCTGTGCATTGTGGTCGATGATTCAAGGATGAAATATCAGCACACCAGTGATACTCGGCTGAGCTCTGGAAGTACCGAGTGGCGTAACTAGAGTTTGATGGACCCCGGTGCAAAGTTTGGACCTAGGCCCCCATCCACATACACCGACACTTGGGGTATGGGATAATGACTCTTTTCCTGAGCATGCAGCTTTCCTATGTTCTGATATCCATCTTGTCTTCAGCACCCAGCTTCCCCATGCTCTGCTATACATGTTTCCCTCAGCACCCAGCTTTCCCATATCAGAGCATGGGAAAGCTGGATGCTGAGAGACAATGTATAGCAGAGCATGGGAAAGCTGGATGCTGAGAGACAATGTATAGCAGAGCAGGGTGTTGAGGGAAAGAGCCTTTTTCCCTCAGCAGAAAACGTTCCCATCCCCTGCTTGTATCTTTGTCCCCCCTCATATATAGTTCTCCAAATACAATAATGCCGCCGCCCATAGCCTTCCATATAGTATAAAGGGTCTCACATAACCCTTTATATACAGTATTAGAATGCACTCCCATAGTCCCCCATGTATTACAATGCATTTCCCAAAGTACTCCATGTATAAAGTAACTCTCATAGCCCTCCAATTATTATAATCCAACTCCCATAGTCCTCCATGTATTATAATTCACCCCATAGTTCTCCATATATTATAATGCACCCCATAGTCCTCCATGTTTCAAAATGCACCCCATAGTCCATATATAAGGTAGCCCCCCATAATCCTCCATATATTCCAATGCAGCCTCCATAGTCCTATATGTATTATAATGCAGCCCCATAGACCTTCATATTGTATTATGCAGCCCCATATTCTTCCATGTATAATGCACCCCTATAGTCCATGTTTAAGGTGTCCTTCATATTGCATTATGCAGCCCCATAGACCTCCATGTATAATGCACCCCTATGATTTATGTATAAAGTGTCCTTCATGTTGTATTATGCAGCCCCATAGACCTCCATGTATAATGTAACCCCAAAGACCTTCATGTATAATGCAGCCCCATAGACCTCCATGTATAATGCAGCTCCACATACCTACATGTATAATGCACCCCATAAACCTTCATGTATAATTTAACCCCCTAGACTTCCATGTATAATGCAGCCCCATAGACCTCCATGTATAAAGCAGCCCCATAGACCTCCATATATAATGCAGCCCCATAGGCCTCTGGCTACCGTGTAATCACTGATTAAAAAAACAAACAACAAGTACTCATCTCTTCTTGTTCTCCCGCTGCTCCGGTCAGAGCATCCTCCTGTCCTGCGCTCTGTGCTCTGCAGTCTCAGCACAGCAGTCACACAGGAGTGACATCACCACGCTCGGCTGACATTGAGCGCAGGCACAGAGGGAGAATGATGAAGCATGGAGCAGAGCGCGCCACTCGATGCTTAATCACTGCTGTGTGCGATGATAGGCAAGGGGCACCCGGTGCCGCTGCCGCTGACACTGGGCCGCCCTGACTCATGGGCCATATTGCGGCTGTGTGGTCTGCCGCAAAACAGTGCAGCTCCTCTCTCACAGAGAGGAGCCAGCTGCTGATCTGCAGGGCGGGCGGCGGGCTTCTAACCTGCTGGGCCCAGTCGCAATGGCACCTCTGCGACCGCAGTTGTTACGTCCCTGGGAGTACCCAAGAATCCCGATGCTCGATCGAGTAATGAACATGCTCATCACTAGTAACAATGTTTGGAACTTTTGACTTTCAGGCTCCATATCACACCATCTTTTACAGCTTCAAACGTGAGACTACCATCATTTGATAGACAATTATCTTGGCTATCTCAAACATAAATTTGACATGAAACTATTTAGCATATGATTAGTTATGCAGATTCTTAATATGTCACTGCATTATTACTGTTTTGCTCCTCTTGATGGAAAAATCTTTTTCTTCCTGTATAGTACATATTACAACCTGTTCTCACATTCCCTAATAGCTTTGTGTGTTATCAGGTTGATTACCAAGCGAAAGGTCACTGGTACTGATCGAGGAACATCCATGAAGAAGATTTCACAAGAAAAGAGAAACAACATTATCCAGCTCATCGATAGCAGTCTCTAGGCTAAGAAAATTGCCAAACTGCATCATGTGAGTGCCATGAAAGTTGGAAGAATATGAAATTAAGTCTCTTATTCATTCAAAATCCAACAGATGGACATCCAGGCAAAATATAGGATTAAACAACTTGGCTTATCAGAAGGTCTATAAGTTCTGACACGACAAACAAATCAGTGGAGGTGGCTCATACACTTCATATTAATGAAATCACAGACATCCATGAAAACAGTGGGTTGCCCATTACACAGGTATGGAATGGTGTCCCGAAAAAAGGTGAAAAAGGCTAGACTTAAATATTGTTATAATCATTGGAAATGGTTGATTTGGAGTGATGATGAGATGAAAGTCAATAGACTAGGCTCTAATGGTTGCAAATAGGTCTGGAAGAAACCAGGGAAATAAGGTGCTCATGAATCAAGAAATTGAAGATACTGTCAGGTTCAGTGGAAGATATGGGGCTGTTTCACACCAAAGGAATGACAGTCTCAATGCTGAGCTGTCATGGTTGTCTCTTGGTGAGATCAATGACAGGCACAGGGTCTCTTTTATCATCAGAGGCCTTACATATTAATTATGTTTTTCTTTTGGCAGTCTCAGAGTTAATGTCAGTTTTCTTTGTTAGCTGCAAGATCATTAACTCTGCCCAGGTGATTTCTCTGATGACCACTTCCAGTCTGTAGAAAAACCCTCTGCTTCAAGCAGATGCTGGTTATTCTGTTAAGTCTGGAGGCAGGCCTGGAGCTGTGAGGAGGTGCTTTCAACTGCTGCCTGTTGTGTTGGTGTGTGTGAAGGTAGCTTGTTTTGTTACTTTTTCCTTTCTATGTTTCCCCTTCTTGTACACCTATTGTTGGTATTAAGGGTGAGTGAGTTGTGTTTGTACCCCTGTCTGTCAGTTTTGTTGGTGGGGTTTTCTACTTCTTGTCCTTGCCCTTCCCCCTCGTGGTGGGTTGTGGAGGAGGGTCTTACCATCAGGAACAAGGACAGGAGACAGGGAGACATTGGGAGCCCAGACCTCGCCACCTTTAAGCATACCTTTAGGTTGAGGGAAAGTCTAGGGTACGCTTATTCTGAGGGTCAGCTTACGGTCTCCCATCCAGTCACCCCGCCATTCCTGTCCCTCCGATGACATGAACTACTGTATATGTAGGTATCTTACAAGACAATTTACTTTGTAGATTCGAGTACTATGGGCATGAAAAGGACGACATAGTATTACAGCAGGACAATGACCCGCAGCATATGTTGAGATTAGTGAAGAAATTATTCAATGACAATAAACTGGAGGTGCTAAACTGGCCCCCACAGTCTCCAGACCTCAATCCAATTGAACACTTGTGGGTAGAGTTAAAAAAAAAAGCTGTATATATACCCAAGTGAGTTGACCAGTATGCACCAACATTGGAAACATGTAGAAGAGCCCTGAGACCAGATTTTGGTTTAGATATGCTTGAATCTGATCAAGTTCATGCCCAGAAGGATTCAGGCAGTGCTGAAACACCAGAAGCAAAACAGTAACAATGGAGTGACATGACAAGAATCTGCATAACTATTCATATGCTAAACAGTTACTAGTGAAATGTATATATGAGATAGCCAAGATGATTGTCTATAAAATGAAGGAAGTCTAATGCTCAAAGCTGTAGTGCATGGTGAGATATGGAATCTGAAAGTCAAAAGTTCAAAACAATGTTACTATTTTGCTTGACACTGTACCAACACAAAGTAGCAAATATTTGTGAAGTCTAAAGCTAATGATACATGGTCTTCTAAATATTTTAAACATGTATATCTGAAACTTGTGATGTACATTTGTATTCACTCCCTTTAGTCTGACACCCCTAAATAAAATCCCGAGTGACCAATTGCCTTCAAAAGTCACCTAATTAGTAAACTGAGTCAACCTAATTAAGCCTGTGTGTAATCAATTCTCAGTATACAGTGGGGAAAAAAGTATTTAGTCAGCCACCAATTGTGCAAGTTCTCCCACTTAAAAAGATGAGAGAGGCCTGTAATTGATATCATAGGTAGACCACAACTATGAGAGACAAAATGAGAAAACAAATACAGAAAATCACCTTGTCTAATTTGGCAACATTTTTTTGCAAATTATGGTGGAAAGAAGTATTTCGTCAGTAACAAAAGTTCATCTCAATATTTTGTATTATATATTATATTATGTAATATATCCTTTGTTGGCAATGACAGAGATCAATCGTTTTCTGTAAGTCTTCACAAGGTTGGTACACACTGTTGGTGGTATGTTGGCCCATTCTTCCATGCAGATCTCCTCTAGAGCAGTGATGTTTTGGGCCTGTTGCTGGACAACACAGACTTTCAACTCCCTCCAAAGGTTTTCAATGGGGTTGAGATCTGGAGACTGGCTAGGCCACTCCAGGACCTTCATATGCTTCTTACGAAGCCACTCATTTGTTGCCCAGGCAGTGTGCTTGGGATCATTATCATGCTGAAAGACCCAGCCACGTTTCATCTTCAATGCCCTTGGAAGGAGATTTTCACTTAAAATCTCACAATACATGGCCCCATTAATTCTTTCATGTACACGGATCAGTCGTCCCAGTCGCTTTGCAGAGAAACAGCCCCAAAGCATGATGTTGCCACCCCCATGCTTCACAGTAGGTTTGGTGTTCTTTGGATGCAACACAGCATTCTGTCTCTTCCAAACACGAGTTGTGTTTCTACCAAATAGTTCTACTTTGGTTTCATCAGACCATATGACATTCTCCCAATACTCTTCTGGATAATCGAAATGCTCTCTAGCAAACTTCAGACAGGCCCGGACATGTACTGGCTTAAGAAAACCTAAAAAAAGGCCAAGGCATAGAGAAAGTTGCTCTACTCAAAGTAATAACAACCTATAATGAGAGTGAGTATAATAAGCCGAAAAAAACATGTAGTAAAAAGAAAAAATCTTTATTTGAACATTTATTATTAAAAAAAATCTTAAAAAGAGGAGGTCACTAACAGAAGGTCCAAGGTTGTCAAAACAAGCTTATTTTGATTATTCCAATATTGCAAATATACCACATAAATATTTCACAATGTACAGGCACATGAAAGGGAGGGATCAAACAAGAAGTCCGGAACATTAGAGAATGATAACAATCCAAGTATGGTGCATACAATAAAATTCAATTCATAGATGTAATATCTGCATAAAATATGCTGAAAAAGGGATATAATTAGTCCTGAGACAAAAAAATATTTTAGACATACAAGGACAAACACTCGTTTGTTACAAAAAAAGAGCTGGACTTAAACTGCCCACAAGAGGCGGAGGGATGATAATGTCCTGAAATGAAAAAAAAACACCAAAAAATGGAAAATTGGAATTAATTAAAAAAAGTAAATACTAAATGGAGAAATAGGTATCCTACAATAAGTCAGAGTTAGTTGTTCCCAAGTATACAAACTGTAGTTTCCACAAGGAAAAATATAGAGCTAGCGGTCAGAGCATCAATGAATAAATAAATGCCACATAAATATAATCTTTCCCAAACAGGGAGACCAACATGGCGTATAACAAATACTAATAAGGCCAGCTACAATATGGACAGGGAACAACACCAAAAGTCACCATAAAGATGAACAAAAAAGCAAACAGGGTAATGAGAGGGATGAGAATAAATAGTTCCCAGGCTATAGACTGTGGTCTCCACAAGGAGAAAAGCAATAATGGCGGTTAAGGCATAAATACAAAGCAGAGTGCTACATGAGCAGGATTTTTTAGATAAAGACACAGGGATGGCATCACATGTCTCATTTACTGGCTTACGCAGGGGAACACCTCTGGCACTGCAGGATCTGAGTCCCTGGCGGCATAGTGTGTTACTGATGGTAGCCTTTGTTAAGGTGGTCCCAGCTCTATGCAGGTCATTTACTAGTTCCCTCCATGTGTTTCTGGGATTTTTTTTCTCACCGTTCTTGTGATCATTTTGACCCCACGGAGTGAGCTCTTGCGTGGAGCCCCAGATCAAGGGAGATTATCAGTAGTCTTGTAGGTCTTACATTTTCTTATTATTGCTCCCACAGTTGATTTCATCACACCAAGCTGCTTGCCTATTGCATATTCAGTCTTCCCAGCCTGGTGCAGGGCTATAATTTTGTTTCTGGTGTCCTTCGACAGCTCTTTGGTCTTCACCATGGTGGAGTTTAGAGTGTAATTGTTTGAGGTTGTGGACAGGTGTCTTTTATACTGATAAGTTCAAACAGGTGCCATTACTACAGGTAATGAGTGGAGGACAGAGGAGCCTCTTAAAAAAGACGTTACAGGTCTGTGAGATCCAGAAATCTTGCATGTTTTTATGTGCCTAAATACTCATTTACCACCATAATTTGCAAAAAAATCTTACCAAATCAGATTAGGTGATTTTCTGGATTTGTTTTCTCCTTTTGTCTCTCATAGTTGTGGTCTACCTATGATGTCAATTACAGGCCGCTCTCACCTTTTTAAGTGGGAGAACTTGCACAATTGGTGGCTGACTAAATACTTTTTTTCCCCACTGTAACTATAGCTGTTCTGTGAAGGCTTCAGAGGTTTCAAAAAGCATCATAAAAACCAAGAAACACACCAGCAGGTCAAAGATAAAGTTGAAGAAGAGTAAAACAGGGTTAGATTACAGAAACAAGTTGCCAAATCTCTGAACATTTCACGGGGCACTGATCAATCCATCATCCAAAAATAGAATGAGTATGGCACAACTGCAAACCTACCAAGACATGGCTGTTCACCTAAGCTGACATTTCAAGGAAGGAAAGGACTATTAGAGAAGCAGCCAAGCAGCCCATAGTCACTCCGGAGGAGCTGCAGGGATCCATAGCTCAGGGGAGAATCTGTCCATAGGACAACTATTAGTCGTATGTTCTACTGATCTAGCCTTTATGGAACAGTGGCAAGGAGAAAGACATTTTTCTAAGAAGTTCAGAAATTTTAGTTTGCATAACCCAATGTAGGACATTTTAGCAAACAATAAGAAAGCCCACTTGCAATTTGCAAAAGGTGACGTAGGTGACACAGCTAGCATGTGGAATAAGGTGCTCTGGTCAGTTGAAACCGTAGTAGTACTTTTTGGGCTAAATGCAAAACACTGTTTCTGGCAGAAAACTAACACTGCACAAAACCTTGAAAACACAGACTGGACAATCAAACATACAGTCATGGCCAAAAGTTTTGAGAATGCTGCAAATATTAATTTTTACAAAGTCTACTGCTTAAGTTTTTCTAATGGCAATTTGCATATACTCCAGAATGTCATAAAGAGTGATCAGCTTAACAGCTATCACTTGCAAAGTCAATATTGGCTAAAAAAATGAACTTTAACCCCCAAAGCACATTTCAACATCATTGCATTCCTGGCCTAAAAGGAGCAGCTAACATTGTTTTAGTGATTGTTCCATTAACACAGGTGTGGGTGTTGATGAGGACAGGGCTGGCGATCAATCAGTCATGATTAAGTAAGAATGACACCACTGGACACTTTAAAAGGAGGCTGGTGCTTGGTATCATTGTTTCTCTTCAGTTAACCATGGTTATCTCTAAAGAAACACATGCAGCCATCATTGCTCTGCACAAAAGTGGCCTAACAGGGAAGAGTATCGAAGCTACAAAGATTGCACCTCAGTCAACAATCTATTGCATCATCAAGAACTTCAAAGAGAAAGCTTCCATTGTTGCCAAAAAGGCTCCAGGGCACCCAAGAAGGACCAGCAAACGCCAGGACCGTATCTTAAAACTGTTTCAGCTGCGGGATTGGACTACCAGCAGTGCCGAGCTAGCTCAGCAATGGCAGCAGGCTGGTGTGAGTGCTTCTGCACGCACTGTGAGGCGGAGACTGCTTGAGCAAGGCCTGGTTTCAAGGAGAGCAGCAAAGAAGCCACTTCTCTCCAGAAAAAACATCAGGGACCGACTGATATTCTGCAAAAGGTACAGGGAGTGGACTGCTGAGGACTGGGGTAAAGTCATTTTCTCAGATGAATCCACTTTTCGATTGTTTGGAACATCTGGAAAATAGCTTATTAGGAGAAAAAAGGTGAGTGCTACCACCAGTCTTGTCTCATGCCAACTGTTAAGCATCCTGAAACAATTCATGTGTGGGGTTGCTTCTCAGCCAAGGGAACCGGCTCACTCACAGTCTTGCCTAAAAACACAGCCATGAATAAAGAATGGTACCAGAATGTCCTCCAAGAGCAACTTTTCCCAACTGTCCAAGAGCAGTTTGGCGCCCAACAATGCCTCTTCCAGCATGATGGAGCACCTTGCCATAAAGCAAAGGTGATCACTAAATGGCTCATGGAACAAAACATAGAGATTTTAGGTCCATGGCCTAGAAACTCCCCAGATCTTAATCCCATTGAGAACTTGTGGGCAATCATCAAGAGACAGGTGGACAAACAAAAAACAACAAATTCTGGCAAAATGCAAGCATTGCTTATGCAAGAATGGACAGCTATCAGTCAGGATTTGATCCAGAAGTTGATCGAGAGCATGCCAGGGAGAATTGCAGAGGTCCTGAAGAAGAAGGGTCAACACTGCAAATATTGATTTGCTGCATTAACTCATTCTAACTGTCAATATAACCTTTTGGTACTCATAATATGATTGCAATTATATTTCTGTATGTGATGTAAACATCAGACAAACACAATTAAAAACCAGAGGGCAACAGATCATGTGAAAATATAATTTTGGTGTCATTCTCAAAACTTTTGGCCATGGCTGTAGTGGTGGAAGTATCACATTGTGGGGATTATTTTTTTACAGTAAAGATGAGGAAGCTAGTCAGAGTTAATGGAATGATGGAATAAGCTGAATACAGGGCAACCCTGGAGGAAAACCTGTTAGAGGCTGATAAAGACTTGAGACTGGGCGTAGATTCACCTTCCTGAAAGACAACAACCCAAAACACAGTGCCAGAGATACAGTGGAGGGTTTAGGTTGTGTTTGATTGGCCCAGTCACCGTCCAGACCTAAATCTCATTTAGAATCTGTGGCAAGACTTAAATTGCTGTTCACAAACACTCTCCATCCAATCTCACTGAGCTAGGACTAGTTTGCAAAGCATAAGCAAAAATATCAGCCTCTAAATGTGCAAAGCTGGTAAAGAAAAACCCCAAAAGACTTGCAGCAGTAATTGCCGCAAAAGGTGGTCCTACAAAGTATTGACTTGGGGGTGGAATACAAATGCAAGTCACAATTTTCAGATTTATAAAATATTTAGAAAACTGTTTATCATTTCCTATACATTTCTCAAGTAATTGCTACTTAGATTTGGTATATCACATAAAATGCCAAAAGAATTTGGAAAAGCAGAAAAGTTAACGTGGTATGAATGCTTTTGCAATTTGGTGAAAATATACAGCTCTGGCAAAAATTAAGAGACCACTTCCAAATTTTTAGTTTTTCGGATTTTTATCTTTATAGGAATATTTTTGAGTAAAATGTAAATTGTTCTTTTATTCTATAAACTACTAACAGCATGTCATCGAATTTCCAAGCAAAAACTTTTGTATTTATTTTCTAAAAATGAGAAATGGTCAAAGTAACACAAAAATGCATTGCTTTCAGTCACCTCAAACAATGCAAACAAAACAAGTTTATATTCATTTAGAAACAACAATACTAATAATGTTTTAATTCAGGAAGAGTTCAGAAATCAATATTTTCTGGAATAACCATGATTTTTAATCACAGCTTTCATGCATCTTGGCATGCTTTCCACTGCTTTTGGGTGACCTTATGCCATTTCTGGTGCAAACATTTAAGCAATTCTTCTTTGTTTGATGGCTTGTGACTATCCATCTTCCTCCTGATTACATTCCAGAGGTTTTCAATGGGTTACAGGTCTGGAGATTGGGCTGGCCATGACAGAGTTTTGATGGGGTGGTCCTTCATCCACACATTGATTGACCTAGCTGTGTGGCATGGTGCATTGTCCTGCTGGAAAAAAACAGTCCTTACAGTTGGGGAACATTGCCTGAGCACCTGTTTTTCCAGGATAACCTTTTAAGTGGCTTGATTCATACATCCTTTGCAAAGATGTTTGTTGAATTTTCTTTACCTAATTTTCAGCTTTGACCAACTCCTGGTCGTCTATTGGTTAGACGGAGACCTGGAGAGGCATACAAGCCACAGTGTTTTGCATCCACTGTGAAATTTGGTGGAGGATCAGGGATGATCTGAGGATACTTCAGCAAGGCTGGAATTGGGCAGCTTAATCTTTGAGAAGGACATATGAATCAAGCCACATACAAGGTTATCCTGGAAAAATAGTTGCTTCTTGCGGCACATGCAATGTTCTTCAACTCTGAGGACTGTTTTTTCCAGCAGGGCAATGCACCATGCCACACAGCTAGGTCAATCAATGTGAGGATGAGGAACCACCACATCAAAACCCTATCATGGCCAGCCCCAATCTCCAGACCTGAACCTCATTGAAAACCTCTGGAATGTAATCAAGAGGAAGATGGATAGTCACAAGCCATCAAACAAAGAAGAACTGCTTACATTTTTGCACCAGGGGTGGTATAAGGCCACCCAAAAGCAATGTGAAAGACTGGTGGAAAGCATGCCAAGATGCATGAAAGCTGTGATTAACCCCTTCAGCTCCAGAGCGTTTTCCATTTTTGCATTTTTGTTTTTTGCTCCCCTTCTTCCGAGAGCCGTAACTTTTTTATTTTTCTGTCAATCTTGCCATATAAGGGCTTGTTTTTTGCGGAACAAGTTGTACTTTTAAATGAAACCATAAGTTTTACCATATAGAGTACTGGAAAAGAGCAAAAAAAAAATTCCAAGTGTGGAAAAACTGCAAAAAAAAGTGTGATCGCACAATAGTTTTTGGGATATTTTATTCACCGTCTTCACTATATGGTGAAACTGATGTGTCAGTGTGATGCCTGAGGTCGGTGCGCGTTTGTAGACACCAAATATGTATAGGTTTACATGTATCTAAGGGGTTAAAAAAATTCACAAGATTGTCCAATAAAAGTGGAGCACATTTTGCGCCATTTTCCAAAACCAGTACCGTTCTCATTTTTCGGGATCTATGGCTCAGTGATGGCTTATTTTTTGCGTCTCGAGCTGACGTTTCTAATGGTACCATTTTTGCGCAGATGCTACGTTTTGATCGCATGTTATTGCATTTTGCGCAAAACTTGCGTTGACCAAAAAAAGTAATTTTGGTGTTTGGAATTATTTTGCCGCTACGCTGTTTATCAATCAGTTTAATTGATTTTATGTTTGATAGATCGGGCAGTTCTGAACGCAGCGATAACAAATATGTGTATATATTTTATTTTTTTAACCCTTTAATTTTCAATGGGGTGAAAGGGGGGTGATTTGAACTTTTAGGTTGTTTTTTTTTGTTGTTTTTTTTTTTTAAACTTTTTTTTACTTTTTTTTTTATTTTACTGGTCCGCCTAGGGGGCTATAGCGATCAGCAATCCGATCGCTCTGCCCTATCTGCTGATCACAGCTACACAGCTGTAAACAGCAAATATGATCACTTTCTGATTCATTCGGCTCCGGGCCGAGTGAAACCAAAAGTGACTCATGATAGCTAGAGGCATCATCACATAACCCTGTGCTACCATGGCAACCACCGAAAGTCACGTGATCACGCACGTGACTTACGGTGGGGGCGGCGGTAAGTAAAAGAAATGGCCGCGTGCATATACATCTCGCTGCCAGACTTTGGCAGCGAGATGTAAGGAGTTAAATGTTGTGAGTGGAAGCGATTCCACTCGTAACATGCAGGCACACATGTCAGCTGTTGAAAACAGCTGATATGTGCACAGATCGCCGCAATCTGCCCGCGGCAGGGGGCGGGGCTTAACCTCACACGTTCCATGACGGATAGATCCGTCCTTGGTTGTGAAGGGGTTAAAAATCATGGTTATTCCACAAAATATTGATTTCTGAATCTTCCTGAGTTAAAACATTAGTATTGTTTCTAAATTATTATGAACTTGTTTTCGTTGCATTATTTGAGGTCTGAAAGCAATGCATTTTCTTGTTATTTTGACCATTTTTCATTCATTTTCGGAAAATAAATACAAAATCTTTGCTTGGAAATTCGGAGACATGTACTCAGTAGTTAATAGAATAAAAGAACAATCTACATTTTACTAAAAAAATATACCTATAAAGGGAAAAATCAGAAAAACTGACAATTTTGCAGTGGTCTCTTCATTTTTGCCAGAGCTGTATGTATATATACTGTATATAAATTTATACATTCCTATTGTTATTGACTTGGTTATATAACTGAATTAGAAATAGTAGGGTTTTTTTGTATTTAAGGTAATCCTACATGTTTTTTTTGCAACAAACAGGTACATTTTCATTTATCATTCCCTAACTCATGTATCAAAATGTTCCTTTTGCGGATGCTCATTGAACAGTAGTGACAAACTATGGAAATTGCACACATTATTGCATCAAATTCTCCAATTGCATGAATTTCTTTTTTGGGGGGGGTACCAGGACTATGTAATTGGCTTACCAGTGATAAAGCCTTAATTTAGGTTGATGCCATTCATATGATACGCATCTATCCCTTTGACACCTGTATTCCAAAATAATAATTAAAGACCTTTATCGCATGCGATATCTATATCTACACAAACCAAAGACAGCCAGTCATGATCGATGTAGAATTCTGATTTATTTGGGGAAGTGAGGGGTATAATATTCAAAGACCCTTGGCTGAGGACCAGGAGTGCCTACTACAAAACAGCTTACATCGAGTAATATATATGTATACATTTCATAATCTTATATTAAGCTAACTCAGCATGTATTAAAATAAAAGTATGTCTTATGATAAAGTGGAAAGTCCCATGTCTGAAATTACCAGACATGGGTGTGTTTAGATAGATCAAGCTAAATCAAGCACCATTTTTGCTAGTCCGGCATTTTTCTTGATTATATTCAATATGTATTAAATCCCATCCATAACACCAGCTTCTAAGTACACCAGTATTAGTAAATTACAACAGAAGGCAAAACTGGCACAGATTGCTTTTTTCTTTAACCCCTTCAGCCCCCGGGCACTTTCCGTTTTTGCGTTTTTGTTTTTTGCTCCCCTTCTTCCGAGAGGCGTAACTTTTTTATTTTTCCATCAATCTTGCCATATGAGGGCTTGTTTTTTGTGGGACGAGTTGTACTTTTAAATGAAACCATAAGTTTTACCATATAGTGTACTGGAAAACGGCAAAAAAATTCCAAGTGCGGAAAAATTGCAAAAAAAGTGGGATTGTACAATAGTTTTTGGGAAATTTTATTCACCGTGTTCACAATATGGTAAAACTGAGGTATCTATGTGATGCCTCAGGTCGGTGCGAGTGTGTAGACACCAAACATGTATAGGTTTACTTGTATCTAAGGGGTTAAAAAAAAATCACAAGCTTGTCCAAAAACCGTGGCTCACGTTTTGCGCCATTTTCCAAAACCCGTAGCGTTCTCATTTTTCAGGATCTATGGCTCAGTGATGGCTTATTTTTTGTGTCTCAACCTGACGTTCTTAATGGTACCATTTTTGCACAGATGCTACGTTTTGATCGCCTGTTATTGCATTTTGTGCAAGATTTGCGGCGACCAAAAAACGTAATTTTGGCGTTTGGAATTTTTTTGCCGCTACGCCGTTTACTGATCAGATTCATTGATTTTATATTTTGATAGATCGGGCATTTCTGAACGTGGCGATACCAAATATGTGTGTATTTTTTATTTTTTTAACCCTTTAATTTTCAATGGGCTGAAAGGGGGGTGATTTGAACTTTTAGGTTTTTTATTTTTTTTAAATTTTTTAAAACTTTTTTTTTTACTTTTTTTTTTATTTTACTAGTCCCCCTAGGGGGCTATTGTGATCAGCAATCCGATCGCTCTGCACTATCTGCAGCTCACAGCTACAGAGCTGAGAACTGCAGATTTGCTGCTTCACTTTCAATGCCGGCTGTATTCCGGCATTGAGACGAAGTGAGTCATGTTAGCTACAGGCATCACCTGTGCTACCATGGCAACCGCCGAAAGTCACGTGATCATGTCACGTGACTTCCGGTGGGGGCGGGGTAAGTCACTGTCATGGCGGCGCCCATATACATATCATTGCCAAGACTTTGGCAGCGAAATGTAAGGGGTTAATGGCCGCAGGTGGAAGCGATTCCACCTGCGGCTAGCAGGCACACATGTCAGCTGTTGATAACAGCTGATATGTGCGCGGATCGCCGCTGACTGCCGGCGGCAGGGGACGGGGCTTACCGGCACACGATCCATGACGTACCCACTACGTCATGGGTCGTTAAGGGGTACTTTACATGAGACCTAACTGCTCAACCTCAATGTTCTCTCGTTGGCTTGATTGACCGCTGTGAGCTTATGTCAATAGGTGATATATTATTTTGGCATGGTGTCCAGTGGTTTCTTAAGTCGCCTGCACTAAGCAGTCTATAGAGGTAGAGTTGCATCACAAAGGATGTGCTTAAACATGCAAATGAACAGATCTGAATTTATAAAGTCCAAATATGAACTTTCTAAAGAATTCAAAACATAGGGCTGTAATGTGGCATGTTGATTAGGAAATCAATTCATTTTGTAATTGCATTCATTTTTTTACTGACATCTGTGATTACAGTGCCAAATTATTTGGTAAACTAAGACAGGGTTCCACTGTAATTAATATTTATCCAAATAATGAGCTATGAAATTCCAATTTATTGTTGACAGCTAAAATGAAACAAATCAACATGCTTAAATACAGAATGCCAATATATCTAAATGTAACTATTACTGTCCTGTAGTTTTTTTGATCATGCTGAACTTGGACAGAGAAATATTGTCTTGAGCATTCAAGGGTATTATTGTTTTCCTTACACCGAATGATAATACGCTGTATTTGTGTACATCACACACACAACTCCTCCAGATCTGTAATACTCATGTAGCCTTTTTTCACTATGGCGAACACTCCGAAGCATTAGCATAATCTGGACTTTATAGATGTTCATAAGCTAGAGATTATAGGCGGCGTTACACGGGACGATATATCGTGCTATCGCATGAGCGATCGCACCCGCCCCCATCGTTTGTGCGTCACGGGCAATTTGATGCCCATGTGGCACAAAGTCGGTAGCCCCCGTCACACGTACCTACCTCCCGAACGACCTCGCTGTGGGCGGCGAACATCCTCTTACTGAAGGGGGAGGGATGTTCCGCATCACAGCAACGTCACACAGCGGTCGCCCAATAGAAGCGGAGGGGCAAAGATGAGCGGGACGTAACATCCCGCCCACCTCCTTCCGCATTGCCGGCGGCCGCAGGTAAGCTGAAGTTCGTCGTTCCCGAGGTGTCACACGGAGCGACGTGTGCTGCCTTGGGAAAAATGAACAACCGGCGCGCAGAAGGAGGAACAATTTTATGAAAATGAGCGACGTGTCAATGAGCAACGATAAGGTGAGTATTTTTGCTCGTTAACAGTCGCTCGTAGCTGTCACACGCTACGATATGTCAAACGATGCCGAATGTGCGTCACGGAATCCGTAACTCTGATGACATATTGCACGATATATCATAGCGTGTAACACCCCCCTATGGGTTACCGAAAGGCTGTTGTATATTGTCAGTGGCTTTTTATGACAAGAATTACTGCTACTTTTCTATTCATCTGTATAAACATCTCCAAAGAGAAGCTAATTTACATGTATAAATTTTATTTCCAGGTACAGTGATTTCTGCAGCAAAAATGTTGCATGTATGCATATGCTCTAGTTCATTTTTTTAGAAATTTAAAAATCCCTCTTGGTCCTTTAACCCCTTCACCCCCGACGATTTTCATTTTTCATTTTTTTCCTCCCCTTCTTCCAAGAGCCATAACTTTTTATTTTTCCAGCAATATAGCCGTAACAGGGCTTGCGAGACAAGTTGAACTATGTTGAACAACACCATTCATTCTGCCCCATATTGTACTGAAAAATTAGAAAAAAAATTCCAAGTGCGATGAAACTAGAAGAAAAGGGCAATTGCACTATTGTTTTTTGAGTGTTTATTTACCATATTCACAATATGGTAAAATAAACCAGACATTATGATTCCTTAGGTCAGGACAAGTTCGTAGATAGCAAACATGTCGAGTTTTACTTTTATCTAAGTGGTGAAAACAAATTCAGAAGTTTGTAATAAAAAAAATTGCACATTTGTTGCCATTTTTCGAGACCCGTAGCGTTCTCATTTTCCGGATGTGGGGCTCAGTGACGGCTTATCTTTTGGATCTTGAGCTGCTATTTAATTATACTACCTTTGCATAGATGCAATGTTTTGATCACCTGTTTTTGCATTTTAATGCAATGTTGCGGTGACAAAAAAAACGTAATTTTGGAGATTGGAATATTTTTCTCACTACACCCTTTACTGATCAGATTATTTGATTTTAAAATTTGATAGATTAGGAAATTCTGAACACGGTGATACCAAATATGTGTTTTTTTTTGTTTGTTTTTTTATCGTTGTATTCTCAATGGGGCAAAAGAAGGGTGATTTCAACTTTTAGGTTTTATTGATTAATATTTTGAAAAACACTTTTTTTCACATTTTTTTGTTGATTTTACTAGTCCCCTTGGGGTAATTTATACCTACTGTCTGATCACTTTTGCTCTTTTTTTTTTTTACTTTTGCAGAAATGCTGTGTTTGGCTGGTTTCAGATGTCCGAGCTTAATCAGGTACCAGTCACACGCATGGTTATGGTCATACATGTGTCATGTGTGTGACATCTATGTTTGCATACATGTGACAGGAACCGGAGCAAACACGTGTCTGCGAAATAAAAAGATTTTCTATATTTCCCTGCTGTCTCCGGCTCTGCTGCCTCCCGCTCCTGACCACCACTCATTATATTCATCGATTATTCACCGCAGTTAGGAGCTGGAAGCAGGAGCAGCACGGTGACAGCACTTGGTATAGCACTGCCGAGGACAGCATCGCGGGGATAGGCGAGTATTCTGCAAGGACAGTGACATCCAGGAGGTCATTGGAGTTCCCAATGAACTCTGATGACATCCCGATGACACCCCCGCGACACTCGTGCTACAGCTTCACGGGTTCATCAGAGTTCATTGGGAACTGTGATGAGTCCCCGATGCTGTCCCTGCGATGCTCCATTTTCCAAGTTCTCAATACACACACACACACACATATACACGTATACACTGAGTACATATACACACATATCTATACACACAAAGCAGACACACATGGATACACTGAGAACATACACACACATAGTGCACATACATGTACAGTACAGACCAAAAGTTTGGACACACCTTCTCATCTCTAGAACAACTGTTAAGAGGAGACTTTGTGCAGCAGGTCTTCATGGTAAATAGCTGCTAGGAAACCACTACTAAGGACAGGCAACAACCAGAAGAGAATTGTTTGGGCTAAAGAACACAAGAAATGGACATTAGACCAGTGGAAATCTGTGCTTTGGTCTGATGAGTCCAAATTTGAGATCTTTGGATCCAACCACCGTGTCTTTGTAGAAAAGGTGAACGGATGGACTCTACATGGCTGGTTCCCACCGTGAAACATGTAGGAGGAGGTGTGATAGTGTGGGGGTGCTTTGCTGGTGACACCGTTGGGGATTTATTCAAAATTGAAGGCATACAGAACCAGCATGCCTACCACAGCATCTTGCAGCGGTGTGCTATTCCATCGGGTTTGCGTTTAGTTGGACCATCATTTATTTTTCAACAGGACAATGACCCCAAACACACCTCCAGGCTGTGTAAGGGCTATTTGACCAAGAAGGAGAGTGTTGGGGTGCTACGCCAGATGACCTGGTCTCACCAGACCTGAACCCAATCGAGATGGTTTGGGGTGAGCTGGACCGCAGAGTGGAGACAAAAGGGACAACAAGTGCTAAGCATCTCTGGGAACTCCTTCAAGACTGTTGGAAAACCATTTCCGGTGACTACCTCTTGAAGCTCATCAAGAGAATGCCAAAAATTTGCAAAGTAGTAATGAAAGCAAAAGGTGGCTACTTTGAAGAACCTAGAATATAAGGCATATTTTCAGTTGTTTCACACTTTTTTAAGTATTTCATTCCACATGTGTTAATCCATAGTTTTGATGCCTTAAATGTGAATCTACAATTTTCAGAGTCCTGAAAATAAAGAAAACTCTTTGAATGAGAAGGTGAGTCCAAATATTTGGTCTGTAATGTATACACTGAGCACACACACACACACACTGCTGTATACTCACCCCGACACTGAAGTCCTCAGCGCTGCTCTGGCTTCCAGCTCCTCACTGCAGTGAATATTTAGTGAGCATAATGAGCGGGGGTCAGCGGGGGTCTGCGGGAGGCAGAAGAGCCGGAGACAGCATCGCTGGATACAGGTAAATATAGAAAATCTTTTTATTAAAAAGACCCCTGTTTTCACCATTATGCATCACACTGATGTCACACGGATCATATCAGTGTGCGATCTGTGTGACACCCGTGCTACCGTAGAAAAAACAGACATGCCTGCGTGTGTGCGTGCGGGGTCATGAGAGGTCACACAGTCCGTGTGAAAACACAGACGTGTGAGTAACAGCAAATAATAACATGGGTACGTATGGCATCCGTGTTAAAAACGGATGTCACACGCACCTGAAACACGGACGTCTGAAACCAGCCTTCCTGTGAGTGCCAACTCTGTGCCAGTATTCACAGGGAGTGAGTCATGTCAACCACAGGTGTCATCATCTGACCCTGTGCTGTCATCGCTACCCATTGGTGCCCCGTGATCGCGTCACGGGGTCGCCGATGGCAGCAGGGAACAGCACAATTCTCGCTGGAATGCGTTAGATCGTGCTGTCAGTTTGACAGCATGACCTAAGGGGTTAACAGGTGCAGATGGATCTCCGATAGACTCGCCTTTTAACCGCACATGTCTGCTCATCAGAGCAGCAGACATGTGAATGGCGAACCCACGGTAACCGTTGGGAGGTGACCTAGGACATATATATACAACCTAGGTCATGAAGGGGTTAAGGCACATTCTTTTTTTTGTCTTTTAATTATACCATTCTAAAAGCTATAATATATAGATTTTTTTAATTTATGTAGCTGTATAAGGGCTTCCTTTTTGAAGAATGAGTAGTATTTCTCAGTGCCACAATTTTGGGGTAGATACCAAATTGTTCTTAGCTATGGAGTGAAATAAAATAAAAACAGGAATTTGGCTTTTTATTTGACGTTTTAAATTTTAAAATATTGAAGTGCTTCAGAGGAAAAGTGTGAACTTTATTTTGTGGATCTAGGAATATAGCGATGCCAAATATAAATTAGTTTATTTATGTTTTATTATTTTTGTACAAAAATAAATTGAAAAAATATAATTTGTGTTTGTATTGCCATTTTCTGAGTGCCATAAGTTTTACCATTTTCAATCAATGGAAACATTTCTTTTTCCACTTTTTGGAAGGTGAAATTAACAAAAAAAAAACAGCAATTCAGCCTTTTTCTTCTGTTTGCTTTTTGTTTGTTTTTTGGCCGTGGAGGGGGGGGGGTAACATTATTCACTATTCAATTCAATTGGCACATTAACTTTATTCTTCAGATTTATACAATAATTACAAAACCCAATTTATATAACCATTACCATATTCCAATACCCACAGCTTTTTATGTTTCTCTTGACAGAAAAGTGAAAAAGCTTATTTTTTGTACGACAAGATGTAGATTTTACTGGTTCCATTTTGGCGTACATATGAATTTCTTCACTTCTTTTTATTATATTTTTGTGAGGCTGAATTAACAAAAAAAACAGCAATTCCACAGCGTATATGGAAAAGTATTTTTGAAAAACAAGACATAGAATCTAATTGAGCAACCATTCAACGTTCCTTTGTACCAATTTTGTTATGTTCTGTTATGCTGCTCATTCTACCCAGGCCAGTGATCCTTTCTAAAGCCAATCCAGCATATTAGGATTGAAAAGGGAAAGAAAACAGTCTAAATTTGGGCAGAAAAAGAAGAAAAGAAACTAAGAAGTGCAGTTACCAGTACTGCAAAATCCTTCAGTGGGAATCCCCTTTAATCATGAACTTCCATCTGATCTCACAAGCGATCGATAACATAGCAGTGCCAGTAACCAGATGACAATTCTAGTTTATACAGCATTGAATATGGAATGGATTGATGATTTCTCAACAACAGAACTTGGGAGGATTAACCCTCAAAATGTATTTCAAGAGTGTGAATACAGGCAGTTAATGTGCAATTACTTGCACCTGCATATCGAATCGTGCAGGAGCTCTAGTGGGTATAGTTATGGTGAGGAGATTTGACCTGTCACTCATATTACTAAAGCTATGGAATATATGCATAGTTAAATAATACAGTGGGTACAGAAAGTATTCAGACCCCTTTACATTTTTCCCTTTTTGTTTCATTGCAGCCATTTGGTAAATTCAAAACAAATTCATTTTTTTCTCATTAATGTAAACTCTGCACCCCATCTTGACAGAAAAAAAACAAAAAATGTAGACATTTTTGCAAATTTATTAAACAAGAAAAACTGAAATATCACATGGTCATAAGTATTCAGACCCTTTGCTCAGACACTCATATTTAAGTCACATGCTGTCCATTTCCTTGTTATCCTCCTTGAGATGGATCTACTTCTTCATTGGAGTCCAGCTGTGTTTAATTAAACTGATAGGACTTGATTTGGAAAGGCGCACACCTGTCTATATAAGACCTCACAGCTCACAGTCATGTCACACCATATGAGAATCATGAGGTCAAAGGAACTGCCCAAGAAGCTCAGAGACAGAATTGTGGCAAGGCACAAATCTGGCAGAGGTTACAAAAGAGTTTCTGCAATAATCAAGGTTCCTAAGAGCACAGTGGCCTCTATAATCCTTAAATGGAAAAAGTATGGGACCACTAGAACTCTTACTAGACCTAGCCATCCAGCCAAATTGAACAATCATGGGAGAAGAGCCTCGGTGAGAGAGGTAAAGAATAACCCCAAGATCACTGTGGCTGAGCTTCAGAGATGCAGTAGGGAGATGGGAGAAAGTTCCACAAAGTCAACTATCATTGCAGCCCTCCACCATTCGGGCCTTTATAGCAGAGTGGCCCGACGGAAGCCTCTCCTAAGTGCAAGACATTTGAAAGCCTGCATAGAGTTTGCAATAAAACACATGAAAGACTCCCAGACTATAAGAAATAAGATTCTCTGGTCTGATGAGACAAAGATAGAATTTTTTGGTGATAATTCTAAGTGGTATGTGTGGAGAAAACCAGGCACTGCTCATCACCTGCCCAATACAATCCCAACAGTGAAACACGGTGGTGGCAGCATCATGCTATGGGGGTGTTTTTCAGCTGCAGGGACAGGAAAACTGGTTACAATTGAAGGAAAGATGAACGCGGCTAAGTACAGAGATATTGTGGAAGAAAACCTCTTCCAGAGTGCTCTGGACCTCAGACTTCGCTGAAGGTTCACCTTCCAACGAGACAATGACCCTAAGCACACAGCTAAAACAACAAATGAGTGGCTTCAGAACAACTCTGTGACCATTCTTGACTGACCCAGCCAGAGCCCTGACCTAAACCCAATTGAGCATCTCTGGAGAGACCTGAAAATGGCTGTTTACTAACATTCACCATCCAACCTGACAAGACTGGAGAGGATCTGCAAGGAAGAATGGCAGAGGATCCCCAAATCCAGGTGTTAAAAACTTGTTGCATAATCCCAACAAGACTCATGGCTCAAAAGGGTGCTTCTACTCAATACTGAGCAAGGTGTCTGGATACTTATGGCCATTTGATATTTCAGTTTTTATTGTTTAATAAATTTGCAAAAATTTCTACATTTCTGGGGTTTTTTGTCAAGATGGGGTGCAGAGTGTACATTAATGACAAAAAAATAACGTTTTTGAATTTACCAAATGGTTGCAATGAAACAAAGAGTGAAAAATTTAAAGCGGTCTGAATACTTTCCGTACCCTCTGTAAGTGGTGAAAACAAGGGTATAGTGATTCTAGTTGAGCTGTTATTATGCAGATAAGATTTTCTTATTGGAACAAGTCATAGTTTTTTCGTTTTGTTGGTTTTTTTGCTGTTGTTTTTTTATATATATAGACCCATGATAAATAAAAACAGTTTGTAAACAGCATAGCCTAAACTTAAAACACAATGATACACAGTCCATATACATTTGCTTTTCTTGGTGCTTATACATTTCCATCAGAAACACTGTTACCTGCCGAGAATTTTGCTGACACATCCATGGCTGACTCGCAGTTGCCTTGAGATGTCACACGGCCGAACACCTTGATGGGCAAGTTCCACAATTCTTTGACGAACTACATCAGGAAGTGGTCGGCCATTTACAAATACACCTCCGAGCTGGTTCACTCCCCCGTGTCCTGCAAAACATAGAGGGCAAAATAAAAGGGTAAATAGCTGCATTGTTTATTCTTCCAATAGGCAGACTTAAGCAGTTTACAGATTTGTAGGGCATATGTTTTGCACTGTAAAAGCTGTCAGATACATATTAGAAATAATGGTTTGGCAGAAATTTTAAATGACTGAGGCCTCCTGATTCTCCCCTTTGTATAGCTTACTCCACTCTAGCGATTGAAAACAAGTAGATGCATCATGCCAAACTTTCTCTTTTCATTTAAAAGCTGACACACAGCGAAACCCATAATAATCAATGGGGTTCATCTGCTTCCGCTTGCATTAATTATGGAACAGATCATTTTTTTACATTAATTCCATTTGTTTCTTCCTTAGGCCTCTTGGACACTTGTCACATGTTTCACGGTCCATGGTGAAGGTACATGTGTGTGTGTGCATTTGTGTGCATGTGTGTTTTATGTGTGCTGTCCTTGTGTTATCCGTGTGATATCTGGAATTCACACGTACATCATGAGCTGGTATACTTATCTGTCCCCAGCGCTGCTGTTTTTGGTGCTGGTGTTACTTCCGGGTCCATGGTGAGTGCAGTGAATATGCAATGAGCATAATGAGCAGGCCCAGAAGCAACAGCAGAAGCAGAGACAGCAGCACTGGAGACAGGTAAGTATAAGAATTCTTTATTTTTATACGACCTCTGTTTTCTCTGGTACATGTCACACAGATCACATCAGTGTGAGGCCCATGTGACATCCGTGCTGCTGGAGAAAAACAGACATGTCACCGTGTGGAACACATGGACAAGCGTGTGATCCACGCAGACACAAAGTCCATGTGAAAATAAGGACATGTGTGCAAACCCATTGATTTTAATGTGCCTATGTGTGTCCATGTGTCCAGTACGTGTGAAAACGGATGTTCCATGTGCTGGAAACACAGATGTGTGAAAGAGGCCTAAGGTAGTGTAGACAATAGAATATCCAAACAGAAATGGGAATATAGCCTTAGATATAAAGACCTCTTTAGAATATATAAGACACTAATACTAAAGAAGGTAGAACTACAAATTCAGCTTAGGGCGCAGCAGCTTCAAGATATTACTTTGTCAAAATTTGTATGTATTATTTCATAGTTACATTGTAGGATCGCACTCAGACCAATCTTATTAAATGGGGCTATGCACAAGTCCAATTTTTTTTCTCGGGACGAAAAATTCCTAGTATGTCCATTTTGGATCCAATTATCAGATTACTCTCAGCCGTGCAAGTCAACGAGTCTATTGAAAACATTAGATTACACATGGATGACATCTGTACGCAAACCAATTTTTCTGGACTATCAAAATGGAATAGATGGAGCCATTTTTTTCTCCATTTTCTCTTCAACTGACAAAATAGGATCATATTCTGATCATAGAATCAAACCTATTACCCTTGGCACCAAATGCAAAATAATAATAATAATATTAGTAATAATAAAAATAAAAAAACAGAGTCAACAACACTAACAAATTGCTGGCATTAGTTGCTAACGTGTATAATTAATATTACTGGTTAAAAGTTATATATCCCATATTTTAACAGTGCTTGAAAAGACTGCAATTGGCTTTCCCAAGCTTTGAAGATCACAAATCTGCAATTATTTAATTTTTAAGCATCTTATCATGATAATGTATTTATATTCCTTCACATATGTTTAAGAAATTGTACAAATAGATTTAAAACAAATTATGAAAATAAAAGGCTGAAGTTTTTTAAGCTTCGTTGACTTCTATGGGAAAAAAATATTTAACATATATGTTTAAAATGCGGACAGAAAAATGATTCCATGACTAGTAGAATTTTCTACCATTTAGTCCTTATTTTATTCAGGACTTCTCACATAACGGGTACATACCATATACAGAAATGGAAATACGCTCACAAGAATGAGGATATTTAAAAGCTAAATGTATGAGCAGATGTTTCGTACATTGCGATATGCAATATATTTCATGATAGACATATTAAAGGTAGTAAAATAATTTCATCAAAAAAGGCTTTTTTTGTAAATAGTCTTACAATTAATGATATAATAGAGGACTTCCATGCGCAAGGAATAGTAGACATTTGTTAAGTGCATGACAGGAAGGTCAAATATTTCTCAAGTCAGATTTTTAAGCATGAATAATTACGAGAGACAATTATTTGAGGAGGTGAACATTCTACAGGGATCTATTAACCAAGACTAAGAATGGTTGCAGAACTATACATACACATCAATAAAGTTGTACAAACTCTGACAATTAGCAAGTAGTGATATATAGAAAAATTATGTTCGTACATTTGTCATGAAAACATAATGCCGGACTGTGTTATTTCATTAGTTAAGCTGCAATTAATTTTTTAAACAAATAGTTCTGCTTAATAAGAAATACTTATTTTTAGAGCCGTAACTAAGATCTAAGGCTCAAAGGCCTCTTTCACACGTCAGTGATTCTGATACATACATGCTAGTTTTATACATACCAGAATCACGGACATACGCACACCTATTATAATCAATGGGTCTGTGCACACATCAGTGATTTTTCACTGACCGTGTCTCTGTGCGGCGTACAAGCATGTCCGTGTGCTTCGCATGGAGACATGTCAGTTTTTTTTCTGGTATCACTGATGTCCCATGGACCACACAATGGTGTGATCCGTGAAACACATACCAGAAAAACATGGACATTGAAAATAGAAAACATTTTAAACTCACCTTCTCCAGCGATGCTTGTCTCTGTCCTCTGCATGCTGCTGCTTCCTAGCCAGCTAATTACTGGTATGCATATTCATGTATGCAGCCACAGCCGACCCGGAAGTAGCTGCAGTGGGGGCGGAAAGACATCAGAGCCAAAGAGTTCAGCACCATGGACAGCAGGAGCGATGACAGGTGAGTTTATCTCCATGTGCAATCACGGAGTACGGATCACGTCTCACAGATTGCACATGGACAACCCACGTGTGCCATGAATCACGGCACATGGAGGGACATATGCATTTTTTACACATCAATGAAAAACGTCTGTGTTTTTCACTGATGTGTGAAACAGACCTTAGGGTGACATTCACTGGAAAATAGTTGCACTAAAGACAAGTGTTTCTTTGTCCACTTTGTGTTCTCAATGTATAAGTATGAGAGAAATGTAATGAAAAAAGAATGACTTCTCATAAGAAATATTGAAGAAAGTGCCCCAATCTAACGTCACAATCTCAAAATCCACTCCTACCTATTTGTGTAAAAAAGAAATTGCCAAATATGAATAATGCTGGTTATAAATAACAAATATTAAATATGCCTTTTAGATCATAAAGGAGTAAACATCATGTGTGAGTCTGTGCTGTTGAGCTTAAAGGGAACCTGTCACGTTGTACATGTTGTCTGATCTTTGTGCATTATGGCATACAGAAGGAGAAGCCGAACAGAATGATATATAGGTTTGTTAGAAAAAAATCAGTATAACCTAACACTGACCTGACGATCTAAGGTCTCAATCTGCATATCCAGCTACATAGCGGACATCTATGTCTCTTAATAGTAGTGGCCAGAGCTGATCTCTGACCCCTGCTGTTAACCATTTAGATACTGCTGTCAATTTCTGACAGTGGTATATAACCCCTTCACCACTCATCAATTTTCCGTTTTTCGTTAACATTTTTTTCTTCCCTTCTTCCAAGAGCCATAATTTTTTTATTTTCCATCAATATAGCCATATGAGGGTTTGTTTTTTGCGTAATAAGTTGTGCTTTTGAATGATATCATTCATTCTCCTCCATGTTGTACTGGAAAATGGGGAAAAAATTCCAAATTGCAAAAATGGTGCAATTCTACAATGGTTTATTTAGATTTTTAATCACCATGTTCACTATCTGGTAAAACTGACTTGGTAATATAATATGACATTTTGATATTTTTTTTTCTTGCTACACCCTTTGCCATCCAGATTAATTGATATTATATTTTGATAGATCGAGCGTTTCTGAACGCGGCAATATCAAACGTGTCAGGTTTTCTTTTAATTGTTTGGTTTTCAATGGTGCAAAAGGGGGGTAATTTGAACTTTTAGGGGGTAACATTTTTTACCAGCTTTCACAGGAAGTGAGTCATGACAGCAACAGTAGTCATCATCTGACCACGCACTGTCATGACAAACCATTGGTGCCCCGTGATCATGTGACGGGACTGCCGATGGTGGTGAGGAACAATGAGATCCCCACCAGAGTGAGTTAGATTGCGCTTTCAGAGTTTCACAGTGAGATCTAAGGGGTTAAAAGACGTGGATGGATCGAAGATCTACCCACACTTGTTAGCTGCATACAGTGCCTTGCGAAAGTATTCGGCCCCCTTGAATTTTTCCACCTTTTCCCACATTTCAGGCTTCAAACAAAAAGATTAAAAAAAAAAAATTTTATGTTGAAGAATCAACAACAAGTGGGACACAATTGTGAAGTTGAACAAAATGTATTGCTTATTTTAAACTTTTATAAAAAATAAACTGAAAATCAGGGCGTGCAATATTATTCGGCCCCTTTAAGTTAATACTTTGTAGCGCCACCTTTTCCTGCGATTACAGCTGCTAGTCGCTTGGGGTATGTCTATCAGCTTTGCACATCGAGAGACTGAAACTCTTGCCCATTCTTCCTTTGCAAACAGCTCGAGCTGAGTGAGGTTGGATGGAGAGCGTTTGTGAACAGCAGTTTTCAGCTCTTTCCACAGATTCTCGATTGGATTCAGGTCTGGACTTTGACTTGGCCATTCTAACACCTGGATACGTTTATTTGTGAACCATCCCATTGTAGATTTTGCTTTATGTTTTTGATCATTATCTTGTTGGAAGACAAATCTCTGTCCCAGTCTCAGGTCTTTTGCAGACTCCAACAGGTTTTCTTCAAGAATGGTCCTGTATTTGGCTCCATCCATCTTCCCATCTATTTTAACCATCTTCCCTGTCCCTGCTGAACAAAAACAGGCTCAATCCATGATGCTGCAACCACCATATTTTACAGTGCGGATGGTGTGTTCAGGGTGATTAGCTGTGTTGCTTTTACGCTAAATATATCGTTTGGCATTGTGCCCAAATAGTTCGATTTTGGTTTCATCTGACCAGAGCACCTTCTTCCACATGTTTGGTGTGTCTCCCAGGTGGCTTGTGGCAAACTTTAAACAACATTTTTTATGGATATCTTTGAGAAATGTCTTTCTTCTTACCACTCTTCCATAAAGGCCAGATTCGTGCAGTGTACGACTGATTATTGTCCTATGGACAGACTCTCCCACCTCAGCTGCAGATCTCTGCAGTTTATCCAAAGTGATCATGGGCCTCTTGGCTGCATCTCTGATCAGTCTTCTCCTTGTTTAAGATAAATGTTTGGATGGTCGGCCGGGTCTTGGTAGATTTGCAGTGGTATGATACTCCTTCCATTTCAATATGGTCGCTTGCACAGTGCTTCTTGGGATGTTTAAAGTTGTGGAAAATGTTTTGTAACCAAATCCGGCTTTAAACTTCTCCACAACAGTATCACGGAACTGCCTGTTGTGTACCTTTGTCTTCATGATGCTATCTGAGCTTTAACCAGAACTCAGAGACTATCACAGAGCAGGTGCATTTATACGTAGAGTAGATAACACACAGGTGGATTATATTTATCATCATCAGTCATTTAGGACAACATTGGATCATTCAGAGATCCTCAATGAACTTCTGGAGTGAGTTTGCTGCACTGAAAGAAAAGGGGTTGAATAATATTGCACGCCACAATTTTCAGTTTATTATTTTTTACAAAAGTTTAAAATAAGCAATAAATTTCGTTCAACTTCACAATTGTGTCCACCTTGATGATTCTTCACCATAGCATTAAAATATTTTATCTTTATGTTTGAAGCCTGAAATGTGGGAAAAGGTTAAAAACTTCAAGGGGGCCGAATACTTTCGCAAGGCATTGTATGTCGGCTGATCAGATCAGCCGACATGTGTGGGGAAAGATCTGGGCTCACCATATGAGCCCACATCATACATATACATCCTAGGTCATTAAGGGGTTAAATTGAGTGGTTCCATTTGTGTAAGCTCTCATTGTCCCACAATGTCATCACAGGGCACCGATTAGTCGCTATGGTAGCTAAGAGCCTGCTGAAGGCCCCTGTGGCTGCTATTTTGGTACTCCTGTGAAGTTCCAAGGAAACCACAATTTATACTATATATGGCAGTACTGTGGTAATGCAGAACATTGTATACGCCATTAGACAATAGCATGTTCAAGTCCTAAGAAGACTAAAAATTAAAAATAAAAGTTTAGAAAACTTTGAATCATCCTTCTTTTTCCCAAAAAGAAAAAACAAGTACTTGGAATCATTGCTACTTCAAAAGTACAGTATATAAAAATATAAAATTATCATGTATGGTAAACTCCGTAAAGAGAAAAAATCAAAACACCAGAATGCTATTTTTCTATCATGATGCTTAAAAAAATACAATAAAAAAAATAATAAAAAGTTGTATGTACTCTAAAATGATAAATTAAAATGTCAACATGTAAAGCAAAATGCGAGCCCTCACACCAAAATTTATTTTTACAAACTTCTGAATTTTTTTCACCACTCAAATAAAACAAAAACATTTTACAAGGATGATATTGTTTTAATTGTATTGACATTTTTACAATGAAAATTGCATTTTTTTGACTGTTTCATCTCTTTTGGATTATTTTTGCTGTTTTTTAGTATATTGTACCATAAATTGAATGTTGTCATACAGCTATGTTAATGAAAAATAAAAAAGATTAATTTTGTAGCGGGGAAGGAAAAAATCAAAAGCGCAAAAATGAAAACTAGAACAGTGTTTGAGGGGTTAATAGTAGAAGCCTGGAAAAGTTTTTTTTGCATTACTGAAATACAAATGCTACATTACATTTATGGATGAAATTATTGAAAATCAAATCTCTTGTGTTATGATGATCTGATGAAAATGGTCATTTTTTTCTGTATGAAAAAAACAACAGACTTCTTATTGGCACCAAAGGAAAACAATAAAAGCCTCAACTTTGGCATAACCAGTATTATTAGTCCCGTCAACATAGAATTTGCAAATTGTTGGTCAGTGAGTCCCCTCTCATGAACATACTCAATTTATTCCCAGAGTTTGGGCAATTTAGTCAAAAAACACTATTATGTCTGTCACTTGGCCTGCTTTAGAGCAATTTAAAAGGATTTTTTTTATTTGTTCATTTGAATTACTGCTCATTCTGGACCTAGGAGTCCACTTGGTGGTTCGGTTCAATGACTGACAGATATGCATGAACGACTAATACAAGTAGGCTGTTAATCACTAATTAGACAAACCACTGGACTTCTAAACCTATAATGAGCAGGATTCAAAATAAATTATTTACAGGTTTATTGAATCTTTAGCCATTTTTGATCCCTATATCAGTGGCTCCAACAGATCTTACATCTGAAGGCTGAGAAAAATTGGATTAATGCGTATGCGTTGTATAGGCCATTGACAGTAATGATGCAGATAGTGACTATATGCTCAGTCATGTATCATTTTCAACTGTATTGACTGCGTATTGGAGCCTGCCTCAAATAGACGTATACACCTAAAAATGATGTCCAACAGAACACATAGTGACTCTGTCTGTATCATTACAGTGCCATGGCACTGTCGGTCTATATGCCCAAATCGAGTTTTCCATGGCTTCAGATTTAAGCCCAATAGAGCCACTGACGGTTCTCTAAAAGTTTACGTGAACATGGCCTTACCTACAAGACTATATATCAATCTGTTCAGCTTCTTCTGTGATGTAACATTAGGCCCATAGATTAAATCACTTGTTCAGTAATGACAGATTTTATTGACAAGAGAGTTCCCGATAAATAAGAAAAACATGGAGGATGATGCACATGTGTACATACATAGAATGTGTTTCTGCAGCTTTTTGTACCATTCAATACATGTGGATTTTATTGAGAATATTCCCCCAAATCATTTGAACATGGTGAATTTTTTACAAACAATTGACATGTTCCAGATTGTAAGGCCTGCACCGAAGGTCAATTTGCGTGCGGAATATTTAAGCAAAATGTAGATTAAATTTTCAAAATCTCATTAAATGCTGTGGATTTTCCGCATGCAAATCCACATCAAATGTGCTTTGTGTATATCTACTTTTATAATGGCGCAGCATAGTCCAAAACTAGAAGAACATTCTGCATGGATATATCAATATATTATGGCTGCAGAAATGTGGATGAAGCTTGTAAACATTCATAGGTAAGTGGCAAAAAACAGTTTTGGAAGGAATAGAGAAACATTGTACTATATAATTCATACTATACTATTACAAAATATTAGTATATAATATTGCACAGAAAAGGGTTCTAAAAATATCAATATACATAAATTTAGATTAATTTAAGAGATGATGCATATGATATAGATAGCTCAATCCTTGTAGTTAAGCCCCATAAAGTAGTTCCAAATACAGAGAAAGTAAACTAGTAGTTACAGTCTTATATTATTCCCTTTCTTCTGGCTTTAATGTCTCTAATTAGATTTGGTTGGCATTTAGTAGGATTAACCAGCTCCAGTAATATGTAAACTCCGTGCCAGCTCATTTAAAATATAATCAATGCAAGCGAAAAGTTGCAGCAGCGGCTTGTTCCGATATAAAAAGAGCATTAGAACTGGGTAAAGTTTCTGCACCCGGGAATATTGTCACTTTCAAGCTTAAATTGACATAAACTGTGCTGACAAAAAGCAGGCTTTACATATATAGGACTTATGATAATAATTATTTAAGTGTAGAACAGGTGCATAATGGTGAAAACGTCTAAAACAAGAACCATGGCGAGAAAATACAAAATAGGAAAATATTGATAATTGTGTAACAAAAAATTCAGATATTCTTCATTAAATGTAAGTGCATATTCAGATAATTTCACATCAAAAAAGATCATTGACAATGGAATCTCTTCTTTCTATGGCATCTGGGATGTTTGGACTCCCTATACAATAATAGAATTCTGGCCAGAGTTATTAAAGTGTACCAATCACCAGGATATTCCTGGCACTATCAGGCTGATTCTATACATACCTTTAGTTGTCAGCTCGGATGTATAGGTTTTGAAACACAAGCAAGTAAAGTTTGCATGTGACCAGAAGGAGCAGGGCCTCAGTCAACAGAATAAAAATGTTGCTTCCTGATATCAGCTATGTTGGCTGATGCTCCACCGCTTCTGGTCACATGTGTATGACATCAGCACAGGTCATTCTAGTCACATAGTAAAATAATTCTATAATAGAATTACCATAAATAATAGGAGGAGGACGGACAGGCAGGGGGGCGGAATCACTATGAATTTCCATCCCCGCTTCATCTGATTGGCAGCTGCTGTCACTCAAAAAGCTGCTCATTTTACTAACTTTACTTGCTTGTGTTTTAAAACCTATACATCCGAGCTCACACCTTAAGATATGTATAGAATCAGCCTGAGAGTGCCAGTATAGCACTGGTTTTAGGTTAAATAGGAAAATCCTTGTGGTGTACTTTAAGTCTCATGTGATTCACTTGCCATAGATTTCCATGGAAGTCACTTTCGACTGCAGCTAAAAATCCTGCAATAGCAGATTTTTTTTTCTGTCACATGACTTGTCTTAGAATTGCTGCTGTCCATCAGAGGATGCCATCTAGCCCCAGCCCTAATCACTAAACTCAGGTTTTTAATTCAGTCCCACTGCCCCTGGTGTATAAAATCCATCCCATAGCCATGTAGTCTGCCTCTACCTACACTACATTTGAGCATGTTACTGTATTAGTATGCCACTATTTTCACAAATCATTTCATAAATTTCCTTCCCTTCTAAATATTCAACAGTGAATGGTATTATTGAAAAGTGGAAGCAATTAGGAAGCACAGCCACAACTATAAAAATCTACAGAGCAGGGTCGCCGGGTGCTAAGGCATATTGGGCCTGATTTACAATTTGCCATTTATTGAAATCACTTTTATTTTTGTGTCTTGTTTGTGCCAAATTCTTCAAAATGGCCAACGTGGTTCATGAGATCTGCACAAAATAAAAAATGTTCTTTAGTCATGTCTTCAACCATATTTCTTTTTTACTTTTCAACACCAAAAATTGAAAATCCTTTAAAAAGTTGCATACATGCACCAAATTGAAAATTACTCGAGAATCCTTACTTTTGGTAGATACTGGAGTGAGATGCACCAAAATAAAATGAGACCTATGGTAAAAGTTTCATTTCATGAATCTGTCTTAAGTCAGTGGTGTAACTTGAAGCTCGAGGGCCAAAATACAAAATCTCCAACAGGACCACCAATTATCTCAAGTCTTTAATACTAACAGCCTTTTCATATGGGCCAAAGAGATCTTTTGTGCCCCCCGCTAGAATGCTGTTTTTCTATCATGATGCTTAAAAAAATGCAATAAAAAAAACTAATAAAAAATTGTATGTACCCTCAAATGATAAATTAAAATGTCAGCATGTAAAGCAAAATGCAAGCCCTCCCACCAAAATTTATTTTTACAAACTTCTGAATTTTTTTCACCACTCAAATAAAACAAAAAATTTTTACAAGGATGATATCGTTTTAATTGTATTGACATTTTTACAATGAAATTTGCATTTTTTGACTGTTTCATCTCTTTTGGATTATTTTTGCTGTTTTTTAGTATATTGTACTGTAAAGTGAATGCTGTCATACAGCTATGTTAATGAAAAATAAAAAAGATTAATTTTGTAGCGGGGAAGGAAAAAATCAAAAGCGCAAAAATGAAAACTAGAACAGTGTTTGGGGGGTTAATAGGTAGGAGAAGCCAGGAAAAATAAAATGAGACCTATGGTAAAAGTTTCATTTCATGAATCTGTCTTAAGTTAGTGGTGTAACTTGAAGCTCAAGGGCCAAAATACAAAATCTCCAACAGGACCACCAATTATCTCAAGTCTTTAATAGTAACAGCCTTTTCATATGGGCCGAAGAGATCTTTTGTGCCCCCCCATAGGCTCCAGAGCTCAGGTACGATTGCAACACCTATACCTATTATAGTTACCACCCTGTATCTTAAACATCTGGGTAAGCAAAGCTATTGAGGAAAAATGAAAACGATAACTTAAAAATGAAAGACAACTAAAAATGGGAAGCAAAACATATAAAGAATGAGGTACATATACAAAAGCCGCAAAGAAGGTGCAAATTACTCAAGAAAACTGGTGACACAAAAATGATGAATCAGGGCAATAAAAAATCAAGTTGCTAACACTCTGATTACTTAATAATAATGATGGGTGAACCCTCAGCTGTAATGTTGTGGATCCGTACCAGACACCTAATGTCCGTGCATGGACTTCTAACACAGACTTCTCATTGAAGTCCTTGTTACTGTTTGGGTTTGGAAACCCTGATAAAAAAAATTCAAATAAAGAAAGCAAAATGGGGATTAAAGCAGGATAATTATATATCTCGAGTCTCCGAGTGGCTATCACACTGCTTCTGGGCCCGGTAATTAAACAACATGAATATTCACTGCTTCCCCCAGTCACCCTCTGTGACAGCGTCTGTGATTAGTTGCAGTCAGACTGTCAGCATGAAGGAGATTCTGGGGGTTAATGCGCCGCCATATCAACAATACATGAAAAGACCAAGGACCATGTATTTTTCATGTATTGTTATTTTTCATCTTTTTTGGTCCTGAAGAAGGCGTCTTGAACCCTGAAACGTGTAGACCTATGGAATAAAACATTTTTATTATCAAATCAACAATTTTTTCCTCCGTCTTGGCAACAGCTTGGCATTAACCCCCACTTCTCCTTTCCAGCACTGAAGATTCCTCCACTTAGGGCTGCGGCAGCCAGCATTGTCTTTTACGCTTTCTTGGTGGTTGTGACCCTTACAACCTTATAAGGTGAGTGTATAATGTTACACACCGCTCTTTTAACATCTGGTAAGACCCTATTTACACTCTCTGTTCTCAGCTTTTAATTAGGCATGCAGAGATTGTGATTGGTTGCCCTCACACTAAAGGGTACTTTATACACTGCGATATCGGTATCGATATCGCTAGCGACCGTACCCGCCCCGTCAGTTGTGCGACACGGGCAAATCACTGCCCGTGGCGCACAACATCGCTTACACCCGTCACATGGACTTACTATCCCTGCGACGTCGCTCTGCCCGGCGAACCGCCTCCTTTCTAAGGGGGCGGATCGTGCGGCGTCACAGCGACATCACATGGCAGCCGTACAATAGAAGCGAAGGGGCGGAGATGAGCACGCGGAAGATCCCGCCCACCTCCTTCATTCCTTCTTTTCCGGTGGATGCAGGTAGGAGATGTTCGTCGTTACTGCGGTGTCACACCATTAAAGGGTGCTTTACACGCTGCGACATCGCTAACGATATATCGTCGGGGTCACATCGTTAGTGACGCACATCCGGCACCGTTAGCGACATCGCAGCGTGTGACACCAAGGAGCGACGATCAACAATCGCAAAAACGTCAAAAATCGTTGATTGTTGACCCGTCGCTCCTTTCCTTAATATCGTTGCTTCTGCAGGTACGATGTTGTTCATTGTTCCTGCGGCAGCACACATCGCTACGTGTGACACTGCAGAAACGACAAATATCTCCTACCTGTGTCCACCGGAAAAGAAGAAAGGAAGGAGGTGGGCGGGATCTTCCGCCCACTCATCTCCGCCCCTCCGCTTCTATTGGACAGCTGCCGCTGTGACACCGCATGAACCACCCCCTTAGAAAGGAGGCGGTTTGCCGGCAAGAGCAACATCGCAGGTATGCTCCCTAGCAATATTGATACCGATATTGCAGCGTGTAAAGTACTCTTAACTCTTAGGGTCCTTGAAATGGAGTGTAAAAATACATAATTTGAAAAAAATGGAGTAGAATTCTCCATATTTTGATACGGAGTGCAGATAAAACAGACAGCTGGAGGCTGTCTTGGCTATGTATCAAAATACAAGGGACCCCATGAAGCTTATTTTTCTTTTTTTTTTTTTTTTTAAATTATTTAAATAAATATTTTAAATAATTGTCGTGCAGTCCCCCACATTTTTTATATTCAGCCAAAATAAAGTGGACAGCTGGGGGCTGGTTTTCTCAGGCTTAGTAGGCCCTAGGTTACTGGGCCCTCCCCAGCCTAAAAATAGCAGCCCGCAGCTGCCCCAAAATTGGTGCATCCATTTGATGTGCCAATCCTGGCGCTTACTCAGCTCATCTTGATTGTCCTGGAGTGATGGCAATCAGAGGAATATAAGGGGTTAATGACAGCTGTGATTTGTCAAAAAATCACAGCGGTTATGAAACCGTGGATTAGTTAAGGGTAGAGGTCTATGAGATCTCACCCATGACTAATCGTGTAAGTAATAAGAAATAAACACAAAATACAAAGAAAAATCCTTTATTTAAAAAACACTCTCTTTCTCCAATTTATTAAGCCCCAAAACATTCCTACAAGTCCAATGTAATCCACTGACACAATGTCCTATAAAGATTCCAGCTCTGCTACCTCCTGAGGTGAAAGTGCGCGGTCACATTGTAAAACATAACCAAGCACAGTGGCATCAGGAGCACACTGACGAAGCTACAGCTGTGAGTGGGGATGCCAGTGAGTTCACCTAAAGTCACAGCTGACAATTCCCACGGTACCCCAGATGTTACCTCAGGTGAACTCAATGAACACAATGAACTCACCTCAGGTGAACTCTATAAACCTATCTGAGGTTAACTCAATGCCGGACTACTGGCTTAGGCTATATGCGCATGTTGAGTATTTAGTTGCAGAAAATCTTTTTCTCCTGGCAGAAAACGCACCAAAAATGTGATGCGGTTTTGATGCATTTTTTGCCAGGAGATGGAGATGTGATGCAGAAATATGTTATAGAAATCTGCACAAAATCTGCATCTCATGGCAGAAAAACGCAGAAAAAATGCAATACAGTGTTGACACATTTTTCTGTCAAGAGATACAGATTTGTTGCAGAAATTTCTGCAACCAAATACTCAAGATACACACATAACCTAAGCCAGTAACCCAGCATTGAGTTCACCAGAGGTGACCAGTGAACTCACCTCAGGCGAGTTCACCTAAGGTCACAGCTGGGATATCGTGGGAACCCCAGCTATAGCCTCAGGTGAACTTATTGTATTCAATGACAGATTAGGCTATTAGCTCACATTGAGTATTCGTTTGCATACATTTCTGCACCATATCTGCATTTCCTGGCAGAAAAACGCACCAAAAACATGTCCAAACTGCATTGCATTTCTGGTGCATTTTTCTGTATGGAGATACAGATTTGTTGCAGATTTTTGTAACATATTTTTGCACCAAATCTGCATCTCCTTGTAAAAAAAAATGCATCAAAACTGCATCACATTTTAGTTGCATTTTTCTGCCAGAAGATGCAGATTTTCTGCAACCAAATACTCAATGTGCACACATAGCATAAGCGGTAATCTGGCACTGAGTTCATGAGTTCACTGAGGGGAGTTAACTGTTCATTGAGTTCACTGAGTTCATTGAATTCTTCTGAGGTCACAGCTGGGGTACCATGGAAACTGACAGCTGTGACCCCAGGTGAACTCACCTCTCACCGCTATGGTTCCGTCAGTGTGTCCCTGATGCTGCAGTGATCAGTCGCATTTACTAATGTGACTGCGCACTGCAACCTCAGATGCACCAGAGCCGGCATCCTGCTGGTACATTGAGGTATGGATTATACCGATCTGCAGGGGTGTTTAGGGAGTTAATAAATTGAAAGATGAATGTGTGTTTTTTTGTTTTGTTTTGTTTTTTAATTAAGGATTTTTCTGTGCTTTGTGTTTATTTCTTTTTACTTACCAATAAGTAAATGGAGGTCTCATAGACCCCTTCCCATTACTTACCTGCAGCTTGATAACAGCTGTGATTTTTTTGACAAATCACAGCTGTCATTAACCCCTTATATTACCCCGATTGCCACTGCTCAAGGGCAACTGGAATGAGCCAGAATTGGTACAGCTAATGGAGGAGCCAATTCTGGGGCAGCTATGGGATGCTATGTTTAGGCTGGGTGAGGCCCAATAACCATTGGCCTCCCCAACCTTAGAATACCAGCCCCCAGATGTACACTATATCTTGGCTGGGTATCAAAATTGGGGAAGGCATGCCGATTTTTTAAAATTATTTAAATAATGAAATAGAAACGCATGGGGTCCCTTGTATTTTGATACACAGCCAAGATAATGCACACAGCTGGGGGTTGCAGCCTCCAGTTGTCTGCTTTATCTGCTCTGGATATCAAAATACAGGGGACCCTAATCCATTTTTTCCAATTTCTTTTTTTTTATACTCCACTTTGGGGACTCAGACAGCTATTGTGAGGACAACAGTCTGACTGTTGCCAAGCACATACACACAGTGAATATTAATGAGATTTATTGAGCAGACCTGGAAGCAGTGTGACTGCTTTAATCACCATTTTGCTTGCTTTTGCAGCCCCTAGACGTTACTAACAATTTTTTATAATTCTAAAGTTCGGGTTCCTTAGACTTATATGGGGTTCGGCATCCAGGGTCAAGTCCTATCCTGGGCCAGACTTTTTTTTAAGTCTTGCAAGGCCCAACAAAACCAAACATTTGCGTGTTCGCCCATCTCTGCTCAATAACTACAGAGCCCACCTTCTCGTCTTTAATATCTGCAAAAAACTGTGCGCCGGGAGCTTCATCGCATGCATTTCCTGCATGTAAACCTGACATGACCAAGCACAATAATGAGCATCAGATCAAGCGGTGCAAATCACCACTGAACTGTAGAGTTGTTGATGGATGAGTCTGGGTTTAGCAAATGCATTTAGGATGTTACCTGCCTGACCGCATTGTGCTAGCTGTATAGTTTGATTGAGGAGGTAATATAGAAAAGTATTTTGATACAGCTTATCCACCTTTTAGTTATATGTATCTTGCTTGTTCCAGTAAAAAGGCAGTTCATGTCCCCATGCACAGCTCAAGCTGTTGAGGCAAGAAGCAGCACTACTCAAACTCATAGGAAAGACTTACCCAGAGGAGGGATAATGCCATGAGGATTTTTTTCAGGGTTTGGCTTATGCCCCTTTATTCTATAGAAGGGAAATCTTAATGCCTCAACATACCAGGACATTTTGAACAACTTCATGCTTCCAACTTTGTGTGAACATTTTAAGGAAAGCTCTTGTCACAATTGTTTTTGGAGACTAGTGACAACTTGAGATCTGGAGCCCCTTATCTCTATGGCTCTGCATTTAAATGTCATTTTGTTTCCTTTGGCACTGAAGTAGTAAATGCCAGTTTTTCTGTTTACAGCTCTGCTACAGTTGAGGTCAGCTGCACCTGCTCTGTAGACACACCCCCTTGTGTTTAAATAGCCATGTCTCCCAGCAAGTTTTGCTGACTATACAAATCATTTGTATGAAAACCGCCTTGGAGGAAGGAAGCTACTGCAGATAGTCTTGAAGTCATATCTTCTCATCATTTGGTTCATTATTCCCTGTTTGTCTCCCCACTCTTTTGTCTCTGTAGTGCAGTGGTGGGTCTAGTGAACCTCACGCACCTCTCACTAATAAGCGCCTCTATAGGGTTTCTTAGGAACCCAGGGTGCTGCTCGGTGACAGTTGCAGAAACTGCATAGGGACTGGTTAGGAGAGTAGGGACAGCTACAGGTGCGGTTAGGAGGTGACCATCTACCCTCTCACTAGTGCCAGGGACCGCCATTGTTATTGTGTGCTCGGTGTTTCCCCCTTGTCTGTGATGTTGTTTAGGTGTTTTTTCGTCGTGCATCAGACCTTGGTTGTTCTGAACACGCTTTCCGCGCCCGTTGTGTGACAGCTCTCTTCCGTTCCAGCATGACTGTGCCCCAGGGCACCAAGCAAGGTTCATAAAGGTATGGTTAGTTGAGTTTGAAGTGGAAGAACTTGGCTGACTGTCCAGGGCTCTGACTTCAAACCCTGTTTACAATTTTGGGATGAACTAGAACAAAGATTATGAGTCAGACCCTTGCATCCAATATCAGTGTTTGACCGCACATGCTCTCATAGATGAATGGTCAAAAATTCCCACAGATACGCTCCAAAATTGTGTAGAAAGTATTCCCAGAAAAGTGTAAGCTGTTGTAGCTGCAAACGGTGGACCAGCTCAATATTAATGCTTATGGATTTAGAATATGATGTCTGAAATTTTCCTGCCCTTATCTTCTTTGATAGGAAGTATCTGGAAGTAGCTGATTGACCACTGTCACCCATATTAGCTTTAGGGATTTTGTTCAGGGCACCCAGTAAATTCTCATCCCTGTCAACCTACATTTCCCTGCCAGTTAATCGTGGACAGCTCAACCCCTCTTATCACTCTCATGTGCATAGACCTATTTGACCTATTATGTGACCCGATATGTTTGTCAAAGATCTGTCAAGTGCTTGAGCATCCCCAATATTTTAAATTCAATATATAATAGATAAACTTACAAATCTTTATGTGTAAAACAAAAAAAGTTAAAAAAAATTGCTGGGAAATATAGATTAATAGTGAAATTAGTAATGGAAGAAGAAACCAGCTTTTCCTCCTACCATGGTTTTAGGACGAGAGTATCAGACCGTAATATAGCTGATTGATCTATTGCATACACCGACACACGGTTACCACTTTCTGACTGATAGTATGAAATACTAAAGTCATCTACCATTTGTGTGAATGAAAATATACAAATTAAATTAATTTACACTTATGTCTAATATTTCCAATAGTGAAATGATCCATGGGAATGTAAGCTGGATATATCCAGTATTGATCTAAAAATTAAAATTCTACAAGTATTACTTAAAGGGGTTTTCCCACTAACCATGTTAATGTTAAAGTTGATTTCAATCAATAGATCTTAGAATAAAATAAGTTCTAGAATTGGATGTGGTTTTTTATTTTAAAAAAAAAAAGAAAAAAAAAGGTTTCTGTGCTGGGATTATAATCTCTTACATACGTGTGCCCCTGCTATATACTGTGTAATGGCCGTTTCTGACTAATCAGGGGCATTGTTTGATCATACCACAGCTCCTGGGCCAGGGAGGAACCAAGAGCGTATAAAGGCCGCTTTAAAGGTACCCACCCCCATCGTTTGTGCGTCACGGGCAAATCGCTGCCCGTGGCGCACAAAATCGCTCAGACCCGTCACACTACTTACCTGCCTAGCGACGTTGGTGTGACCGGCGAACCGCCTCCTTTCTAAGGGGGCGGTTCATTCAGCGTCACAGCGACGTCACTAAGCGGCCGTCCAATAGAAGCAGAGGGGCAGAGATGAGCGGGATGTAACATCCCGCCCACCTCCTTCCTTCCTCATTGCCAGTGGCCGCAGCTAAGGAGATGTTCATTGCTCCTGCGGTGACACACATAGGGATGTGTGCTACCGCAGGAACGAGGAACAACATCGTTACTGCAGCAGCAACGATAATTAGGAATAGGGGAGCATGTCACCGACTAGCGATTTTGAACGTTTTTGCGATGATTCAAAATCGCACATAGGTGTCATACGCAACGACATCGCTAACGCGGCCGGATGTGCGTCACGAATTCCGTGACCCCAACGAGAACGCTTGAGCGATGTCACAGCATGTAAAGCGGCCTTTAAGACATTACATCATGAGATCATAGATGATTATTTTTGTGAGGTAAACTATTTCCCTGCCTGTTTTAAAAAATATTTAACGTCAAAGAAAGAATAATTTACATTCTTGTGCTGTACTGTCTGTATACTTTTATACTTCCTCCCTGGCCAGGAGCTGTGGTATGATCAGACCATGTCACTGTACGGTCAGACACGGCCATTACACAGTATATAGCAGGGACACATATATAAGATTATCTCAGCATAGGAATATTTTTTTAAAAACACAGCCAATTGTAGAAATTATTATTATTCCAACATCTATTGATTAAAATGAAGTTTGACCATTGAAAAGTCCCTTTATTCACATGTTATGGTTATCAGATTTCTTATATTTTGATCTAAAAGTATTTGTTATGAAGCATTCTGTTATATCTGTGGGACGAAATATTCTGTTCATCAATATACGAGTATAATACATGTGGAGAGCTAAAGGAGAGCGAGCATGGGGGCCCTGTACCGCTTGTCATCTAAGGCTGCAAGTGTTAAGGCTGCTTTACACCAGACAATCTATCGTGCGATAGATCGTCGGGGTCACGGTTTTTGTGACGCACATCCGGCATCGCTGGCGATGCCGGCCTGTTTGACACCTCCTAGCGACGCAGTATCGCTCACAAATCGTGAGTCGTGTACTGCTCGCTAGGTTCCATAATATCGTTTAATTTAGTTGTTCATCGTTTCCGGGGTAGCACACGTCGCTCCGTGTGACACCCCGGGAACGATGAACAGCAGCTCCCCTGCGTCACGCGGCCGCCGCCGGCTATGTGAAGGAAGGAGGTGGGCAGGATGTTTACGTCCCGCTCATCTCCGCCCCTCCGCTTCCATTGGCCGGCGGCCGTGTGACGTCGCTGTGACGCCAAACGTCCCTCCCACTCCAGGAAGTGGACGTTCGCCGCCCACAGCGTGGTCGCACGAGAGGTAAGTACGTGTGACGGGGGTTACTGACTTTGTGCGACACGGACAGTGATTTGCCCGTGACGCAAAAAGGACGGGGGCGGGTACGATCGATTGTGAAATTGCACAATCGGTCGTACCGTGTAAAGCAGTCTTTAGACCATTATAAGGATATGTTCACATACATCAACATCTTATCAGATGTTTGTGTAAATGTCACGTACACTTGAACAAGATGTATAAAAAATCCATGCATATTCTATAGAAACAATCTCTTTTCAGATGTATGGAACAGATTTTCAGTCACAGACATTTCTTCAGCAATCTCCCATATTCTCTGCATTCGATACTCAATTGAATGGGTTTTACCCTCGGAGAAGCATTGCAACATTTTCAAAACCAGTCATGTGTGACATCAGTCCTAAAAAATGTTTTTACCATCCTAAAGAGGCACACATAGAACCTTTATACACATACATTAGCAAAATCTAAATAAAGTTCCCTGCTACAACTGGCTCATACCTGTCTCTTTGCCCCTTCCCATTTCTTGTAGAAGAGGATCAAAAGATAGCCATTTTACCTTCTCCTTCCCTCACACAATTGCTAATTTTGTAATAAATTTTGTAAATAAACTTTATGCAAACCACAAACTTAAAAAGATATAGATAAAAGTATAATAATTCCCTATTTCTCAGTGATTAATCTAAGGCGCTATATAAACCTTTCTGTCTCTCTTGATTTGCAAATAACAGAAAAACGGTAACGGAGAAAAACGTTAGCACTTAGTGAGTTAAAGCAAATCATACTTCATTAATTTCAAAAAAGAGATGAGAAAAAAAAAGTACAACGCCACTCAGTTTCCACCGGACCTCAAACTATATATATATATATATATATATATATATATATATATATTTATACAGTAGATATATATACAGTAGATATATATATATATATATATATATATATATATATATATATATATATATATATGTGTGTGTGTATTTATACTGCTCAAAAAAATAAAGGGAACACTTGAACACAATGGTATTTTAGTACTTTAGTGTTCCCTTTATTTTTTGAGCAGTATATATATATATGCACGAATCATGTGTTTCTACTGGTTAGTAGGCCCCACAATTATGCCACGATGTGCACATAGCATGGGTCTACTAATCAGAAGAGGCACCAGAGAGGTATTATGAAATTCCCAGTTCTCTGGTCCAGTAGCCATGAAATCCTGACGTGGCCACTGAACAAGAGTCATTGAGATCTTTTTGCCTAACTCTAGTCAATATACGTATCTCATTGCATTAAAAAAACTTTCCTACTTTTCACCAAGATTTTTATTACGTTCTGTAGAATATGCTAATGTTATTGTAACATTACAGATTCTTCAACATTAAAATTACAACACCAAGAAACAAAAGTTGTGGTATTATGGAATTGATCACAGGATCGATAAACATGTTAATGATATGCAAATGAGGAAGACATGGACGCAAACTGTGAGTGTAACATGCAAAAATACTCCAATCTTACACACCTTGGCTGATATCAGTGAGTTTATTAATAGTTGTCTAGGGAATTTTCTGCCACTCTGAATGTACTTGGACTCATAAATTGTCAATAACCGCAGCTGGTAGCTCCCTTTGTAATTGACCGATGACGACCCATGTGTGCTCGAGAGAGAGACAAGTCCACAGACATTGCAGACCATGGTAGCGTATTTTGGCCACACAGGGGGCTCACAGTAGCAAGAGCAATATGCCTGATGTCATACTGAAATACAGCTCCCGGGAAGTGATGGGTGGACCCGGACTGTAAAAGTCTGGCTCCGCGCGGTTTCAAATATACCTAAATGCTGGGTACGTTTCAATAAAATAATAAAAAAAAGGAAATATAAAGAATATAAAAATAAATAAATTAATTGCCCATTCTACTTCCAGAGCCGCTCATTAGCTTCAGCCGCTCATTAGCTTCATACATATTCACTGCTTCCGCCGCCCACTGACAGTCCCTACGTCTGTGATTGGTTGCCCCGTCAGATCGCGCCCCCACCCTGAGTGGCACTGTGTCTGACCGATTGCAATCACAGACCCTGTCTGCAGTTTTATCGTGGTGAAAAATAAGTAACCAGCCATGCGTTTATCTTGGCCATGTAGCAAAATAAGAGGAACCGCATGCGGCTTTTTTTTTGTTTTTTATTATTATTATTTAATCAAATAATTTATAAAAAAAACAGTGTGTGGTCCCCCCAATTTTGATACCCAGTCAGATAGCTGGGGGCTAGTATTGTCAGGCTGTGGAGGACCCTATGACAACTCCCTATTACTAATCTGTAAGTAAAAGGAAATAAGCATAAACAATTTCAGCACCAGATTGGCAACTACTGGCAGCAAACCACACTGAAACACCATCAAAACATTTTTTTGGGCCAAAATATGCAAATTTGTTGATGAAGTTTTTGCACCATATTCATGCACCCAATCTACACCTCCTGGCAAAAAAAACGCATCAAAAACACAAGCGTTATGATGCAGTACTGATGCAATTTTTTGCCAGAAGGTGTAGATTGAGTGAAGGAATATGGTGTAAAATCTGCATCTCTTGGCAAGAAAAACAATGCCGTTTTCTGCCAGGAGATGAAGGTTTATCATTAACTCCTTATTACCTGAGAGGAGGTCACTGAGTTTCTGAGGTCACCTGAGGTCATGTTACCTGTCATCACAGGTGGAGGACTGCTGGAACCTCCAGCTGTGACTGCAAATAACCTAAGTGAGGTGACCGCTCATCACACTGCTCATTCTTTTCCTGAAGCTCACATCAGGCAGTCATATTCTATCCCTGCTCACTGTGCCTTCAGATGCAGCAGAGCTGGAATCATTGTCAGACCTTGTGTGGATTACGTCAGACCTCGGTGTTTTGGGGGTTAATAAATTGGTGAAAGAGAGGTTTTTTATATATATTATTTTAAATAAAGGATTTTTTTGGTGTTTGTGTTTATTGCTTTTCACTTACAGATCAGCAATGGGGGGTCTCATAGATGCCTCCCATTACTAATCTAGGGCTTAGTGGTAAGTCTGAGTTGTCATTAACCCCTTATTACACCGATTTCCATCACACCAGGGCAATCTGGACAAGCCATGTAAATGCCTCTAATGGATGCGACAATCCTGGGTGGCTGCAGGCTACTATTTTTACGCTTGGGGGCCCAATAATCATGGGTCTCCTCAGCCTGAGAGTACTAGGCCCAGCTGTCTGCTTTTTCATGGGTCAGTATCAAAATTAAGGGGGACCATAAGCTGTTTTTATAATTATTTATATAATTTAAAAAAAAAAACACATGCAGTTGCTCTTATTTTAATATACAGCCAAGATAAATGCATGGCTCGGGCTTCAGCCTTTAGCCATATGCTTTATCTGTGCTACGTATCACAATATGGAGGCACCTTACGCCAATTATTTTATTTATTTTATTTATTTATTTAATTTTACACCACAATAGGAACCCGCAGACAGGGTCTGTGATTTAAAGCACTCAGACACGCTGTCCCTCAGGTTGGGGCCACGTCTTACTAAAACCAATCACAGATGCGGGGACTGCTGGTGGGTGACAAAAGCAGTGCATATGGATGTGCAATAATGAGCGACCCCGGAAGTAGAATGAGTGACCGGAAAGCATTTACAGCAGTACAGGAGACTCGTTAAGTATAACACGCTTGCTCCAATCCCCTATCCCTTCTACCACCATTTTTAAGCATGGCATTCTGGTCCCCATAAACTTTTTTAGGGACCAGCGTCCAGCCAGATATCCGGGATCCAATCCGGGCCGGTACCTTTTTATTTTTTTTTAATCTAGTTAGACTCGCCAATCCCAGATGTCTGCAAGTCCGCCCATCACTACTCCTGGGACACCTTGGAGAAATTGCCATATTACTATTTCTACAACCAAATGTAACACCGCGTTATCAGTGTACCTGAAATAAGGACTAGATGGGTCTGGTTACTATACATTATGCTACCCCATACCTACAACAATCCCGGCGTGGAACAGGTGTGACATTCCTTTATGGTTTCCAGACCAATCTCCAGCTATACAAAATAAAAGCAGGACTCATCACTGAAGAGGTAGACCTTCATTCTAGCCTCCATTCATGTCAACGCCAGGAAGAGACCTTTACAAAGGAATGTCACAATGGTCTTTTTACCTATGGTGTGGGGTGACATAATATAGTGCACACCTCTAGTCTTCATTCCAGGTCCACTAACAGCTTGGAGTTACAATGATTTGGTGATGGTAGTGATATGGCCATTTCTCCAAAGAATCCAAGGAGTTATTTTCAACAAGACAACTCCAGATCATATATTACTCATACATCTGAGAACAGCCATTGTGGCATAAACATGCTTCCATGGTTTGCAGGGTCTCCGGACTTGTGTATCCAAACAAGGTAATTATGTGCATGTATTTTTGCATGTGGCATTCGTACTTGATGCTAAATAAATCAAGATGTTCTAAAAATATTCTTTCTATTTTTTTCATCATGTACATATTAATAATATCCAGTATGTAATATTGTATGCCAGAGTTCATACAAATCGATTCGCATATCCTACTCCGTTGGCCATTACTTTGGTCTGTGCCTTTGGATGCGAGAGGGAGTACTGCCTCTTACCTGCTGGCATCTGCGACTCTTCTTTTGATTAGCTGGCCTGGCATAATGTCATCATTTTGGTGTGATGCACATGTTTTGTCACATTAAGCCAGTTAATCAAAAGGAGAGCCACAGATGCCACCAGGCAACAGGTGGTACTCTCTCTCTTCCGCCTAGTGGCCACAGACCACATAGGACATGCCAGTAAATGCGCACCAACTCTTTTGTTTATCTACTAACATAAAAAAAGTATGTTGGAAGTAGCTCATTGGAAAGGATAAAAAAAAATCTCTTGTATAAACTTTGTAACTAAACGATTTTTAAAAATTCCTATGTATGTTGTAAAAAAATGCTACTGAAAATTGTTTACATTTTTTTCTATATTTAGTATATTATTTTTAATGTATAGCATACAGGATAACGTTCTGCTGAGTAAATGGTTGGCATTATGAACTTCTATATACCAGCTAGAAATATGTATCAACTGATGTTTTATTTTTCCATGACACATTTGAAGCAAACTGCAAAACTTTAACATATAAGGGTAGACAAAATGGTCCAAGGCCAAAACCAATCCTCAAGGCTAGATAACAATTTCTCTGCCCAGCTACCTGCCAATGGGAAAAGCGATGTGTCTGAATCATTTCTCAACAGGTGCCCTATTTTTCTTTTGAGTAGGGATTGTCTGTTGAAAAGACGTTATCACCTATCCATAGTATAGGTAATAGCTTCCTGATTGGTCAGTTCCCAGCGGCTGGACCCTGACCAATCGTTAGAATGGGGCATTGTAATTCCCAATCAGTGTATTTTTATCCCGGTTACAATATGGATGGGCAGGTCTGAGCACCACTCCATACATTCTTCTTAGGGCTGCCAGAAATAGCCCAACGCAGCTCCAAAGGCAATCAATGGAGTGGCGGTCGAACAATCTATTAGAAATAAAAGTTTGCTTTTCTGCCGATCGGTGCGAGTCCCAGCAGTTGGACGCAGCCGATCGGCAAAATATTACTGTACATAGGTGATAACGTGTTTTCACCTGACAACCCCTTCAATGTATAATAAACAAACCAAATTAGAAATAATACAAAAACCCATGCAAGCTGCTCCTATCATGTACATTTGATGGTAGTTGTGATATGATGATTCATCTAACAATACACAGAAGTAGAACAAAAAGCAAAACTGGTAAGTCACTTTTTCTTATGACTTAAAGGGGTTTTCCCATTAACAAAGTTAATTTTAATCAACAGAGTTCCACAATAGGATGTTTAAAAAAAAAAGTACTGTGTAATGGCTGTGTCTGACCATACAGGGAGATTGTCTGATCATACCACAGCTCCTGGGCGAGGGAGGAAGTAAAAAAGTATACAGCCATATTGCAAAACGGGATTGCAAACAATTCTTTCTTTGAGGTAAACATTTTTAAAAACAGGCAGGGAAATGTTTTACCTCACAAAAATATTCATCTATGATCCAATGCTGTGCTATCTGTATTCTCTGTTTTGTGTCCTCCTGGCCCAGAAGATGTGGTATGTCACTGTACGGTCAAATTGTCCCTCCAATGAGGAAGGAGACAAACTCTAGCGCCAACTATTGGAAGTAGCAATCCTAAAAGTCAAAAGTGGCCCACTGTACGGTCAGACACGGCCATTACACAGTACATAGCAGGGGCACATTTATAAGATTATCTTAGCAGTGGAACATTTTTTTAAACACATCAAGTTTTGGAAATGTTTAATTATTCCGGTTTCTTTTGATTAAAATTGATTTTAGAATTGACTTTGTTGGTGGGAAAACCCCTTTAAGCATTAATATATCCTGCGTGCCAAATAAAACATAAACTATTATTTTAAACTTGACCATGGAAATTAGTCTACAATATACCCAGGCAGCAAGTGGATTGCTAAACTGCATACATAGAGATAAGCCATTAGAAAGAGGGAGACTTTGATCTTACGGCATAGAGCTCTAGTAAGACCACATGATGAATATTGCGTCCCATTTTAGAGACCTCGTCTGCAAAACTATATCAATAAGAATTTCTTAATGTGACGTAGCAGCATCCAAATTGTAAGATAATTATTGATAACAATAATCAATATGCATTACTCTGATTTGCTTTGCTCTTTTTTTATAGTTAATCCCATCTTATTTGAGCGAATCTATTAAAACTGTGTGACGGAAACAACAACATCATTGCCCATAGCAACTTTTTCACAGCTCAGCTTTCAAATATTGCCTAGTTCCTTTATTTTAAGCTATATTCACATGTCCAGTAATCATCTATAAGGGTACGCTCACACGAGCGTGAAAATCGGACGAGAGCAATGCGAGAAATTCTCGCATTACACTCGGACCAATGTTATTCTATGAGTGCGAGCTGTTGGTCAGCTTTTCTCGCATCCAGATTCTGGATGCGAGAAAAGTGTCAGCATGCTGCGTATTCATACTTAAAACGTCTCTGACTCGCCAATACAAGTCTATGGGTGCGAGAAAAAACCGGACGGCACACGGAGCATCCTAGTGACATCCGTTTTTATGAATACAATTCTATCATGTAGCATAGAACACTGTAAATGTTCATGTTATTGACTGTAAATGACTAATAGCTGCTGAGAAAAAAACGGATTGCATACTGACAGCATACTGACAGCACACTGAGAGCACACAGATGACAAGTGAGAAAAATTCGTCCGACTCTCGCAAACGAGAATGGGACCGTTTTTTAATATGTTTGTGTGAGTCCAGCCTTAGAACGGATCCAGCAGCAATCCATTGGCAAAAGAGTTGAACAAACACAAATTTTTCGTTGAAGAAATTGATTTATGCAAATCTGTTTTTTTAAGTGGGAGCGTATGGAAAACGGATCTGTTAACGTATTGCTATTTAGCCATCTGTTTTTCTTTTATTTGTAAAGGATAATAATAATAATATTTATTAATTCATATAGCGCTATTAATTCCACAGCACTTTACATATATTGGCAACACTGTCCCCATTGGGGCTCACAATCTAAATTCCCTATTAGTAAGTTTTTGGAGTGTGGGAGGAAACCGGAGAACCCAGAGGAAACCCACACAAACACGGGGAGAACATACAAACTCCTTGCAGATGTTGTCCTTGGTGGGATTTGAATCCAAGACCCCAGCGCTGCAAGACTGCAGTGCTAACCACTGAGCCACCATGCCGCCATAACGATCCATTTTTTCCTTATAGGATCCGTTAAAAAATGGAAGCTAAATAGCAGTCCGTTAACGGATCCATTTTCCATAGCTTCCCATGCTAAAAACTGGATCCTGCAATAATCAATCTATTCAAACTGTACAGAAAAGTTGTGTGTGCAGAACTTTGTTGCTAACGTATTGCTGCTGGATCTGTTCTAACAGATGATTGCTGGATATGTGAACATCGCCTTAGGTCGTTTTCAGGAATGTGGCCTATTCTGCTGCAGATGAAAAGCCCATATTGACCCTTTCATCCATTTAAGACTGATTTGTGTAAAATGTAATTGTTGAGCATTTCACTATGCATGCAATACACATATGCAATCCTACAGACACTGTTATCATCTAGAACATGGATTCATGAAATAGAAAATTTGAACTTGAACTTTCTGGGCACAAAAGGAAAAATCTGTAAGAAGACTCAAGAATACTGGTATGTACTTATGTAACAGAGAGGCCACTTTTGCCCCATTGTCTAGGAGTAACTGCGTCTACGGCACCCCTTATAGTCACACCTCTGAAGGGCACTAACAGCCTGTACGGTGATGTAAGATACTGCATCTCTGACTTCACAGTATATTCTGCAAATGTAAAAAGCAAACTCTCATTTCAGTATTTCTTTGCTTCATTAAAAGTTTCTAAACAGATATAGTCAAACTCATTTTCATTACAATACACAATATCTCAAATATGCCACAGATTTTCATTACAATACACTATCTCAAATATGCCACAGATTTTCATTACAATACTCAATATCTCAAATATGCCACAGATTTTCATTACAATACTCAATATCTCAAATATGCCACAGATTTTCATTACAATACACTATCTCAAATATGCCACAGATTTTCATTACAATACACTATCTCAAATATGCCACAGATTTTATCAGAATTTTCTTTTCTTGCCTCTCCAGAATCTAGAAAAATAAAAAAAATGGCAACAGTTATTGAACTAGTGTTGTCTTCCCATATACTTAAATTCTCTCATGGTAACGTGGGTGTCCTTATGAAAGTGCCATAATCACCACCATCAGAATTAATGAATTACCCCCATTGTGCAGTCTTTACAAATGACCAATTATACGACAGTGAAATGTCGTTTGGGATACCAAGTGACACAAGCCTTTGTTAAAAAGTCAATAATAATGAGCTGTAAGTCTTTATTCATAGTGTTTTAAATTCAGCTTACATCATTAATTTCTACTTAGCTTCATTACCTCTCAAACACTGGTGTCAACTAGGTAGGGACCTAAGAAAACCATAATTTAATCCTTTTATTTCCAAACAGGAATGGAATACAGTAGAAATGGGGTCATATTTCACACACAGAATTCTACAAAAGTCAGACTGTATACATACATTTATATATACATATCATTGAGGCAGTGCTCTTCGGGTCCAACTGAAAAAATGTGGAGCTTTATTCACTCATCTTGGCGCAATGTTTCAGCCTCAGTTGAGAGGTTGCAAGTTGCTTGAAAAAGGCTTTGGTTGGAAACCTTGAACCATTGCACCTAGCTAGATCAGTCAATAAAACTCCACATTTTTTTTACCTGAGATCCTTGAGTGCTGCCTCCATTTTTGATCATTTCTATAATTAGAGGACCTTCATCTTGTTTGGTGCAGAGAATTAAGATTGTGATGCTAGTGTGTGTGTGTGTGTGTGTGTGTGTGTGTGTGTGTGTGTGTGTGTACATGTGTGTGTGTACATGTGTGTGTGTGTGTACGTGTGTGTGTGTGTGTACGTGTGTGTGAATGTGTGTGTATATATATACACATATATATATATATATATATATATATATATATATATTTTTTTTTTATATATATATATGTACATACATATATATATATATATATATATATATATATATATATATATATATAATAATATGAAGAAAACAAGAGGGCAGCGCAACCCACCAATGTGGATGCTGACCTCCGGATAGTAGGCAATCAGATCTCAAAATATTACTAGCAAAAATGGAGGCAGTAAGTCCTTCCTTAGAACTTATTATTATAATAATAAATAATAATGTATAAATAATATTTATTCCATGCTATATTTCGGATCAAGCACTGAGCCTTTATCTTGAACTTGAACTTGAACATACCTTGGAATATTTTGTCAAGTTTTATTGAAGGACATAATGCAACAAAAAGATGGAAGCAGCACTGCAAAAATAGTGCAAATTATTGGACTGTAATGGCCCATCTGGCAACATTTTGGTTCATAGTGGAAACCATGCTCAAGTCCTATAATTTGCACTATTTTTGGAGTGTCGCCCCCATTTTTTGATTCTACTGTACAGGTTCAGCTTCTATATATATATATATATATATATATATATATATATATATATATATATGTGTGTGTGTTTGTGTGTATATGTATATATGTGTTCGTATGCATGTGTGTGTGTGTGAGAGTGTGTGTGTGTGTGTGTGTGTGTGTGTGTGTGTGTGGTGTGTATATATATATATATATGTACACACACACGAGAAATCACCAATTGCTCTGGCTGTCAACACTCAAGTTCTGGGCATATAGCTGGGGTTGACTTTGTCACCTAGATTTGCTATTTCAAGTCTATGCTTATGGACGGATATGGGCAATATGTAAATTGTGGATGAAAGTAAAACCGGCTAAGACACAGATATTATGGAGTTCGACATACTCAATGAAAAGAAAATAGCTAATTACTACTGAATGACATTAACAATACTCAACATAATGAAAGTTTCCTCCGAAGATAAAATAACGAGACTAGAATAGTTAATGTAATGCGATTTTCTAAATGCCACAAAAATTGTACACCATAACAAAATTCAATATGATGATATAAGCATTGTGGCTATTGCTGAACAGTTTAGCCTTGATGGGAGTGCACTAGTTCAGCAGCTTGGGGGGCATAGGTACTATACTAACAATATCAGTGAGATCCGAACATCTAATGTTTTGAAGGCTCTTATCTCTTTTGATGTTATTGTCTGCATAGAACTAGTATATTATACAGACAAAGCAGTGACTATAGGATCTAAGGCTTGAGAGAGACCCCCAGGGCCATGATTTTCCATTCTTTATAGTTGAACACATTTTTTTATTGTATTTTTATGTTTTCTCGCCTATTATATAGTACCAAGGAAGGTGGTGGTGCTGTATAAATTCTAATTGTAAAAAGATCAAATTTATGAAGCGTCGTATTTCTATTATTAATTTTGTTTCTTAGTACTCGATATTTGTTCAGCCATCTCTACCTAACATTGTATCAATAGTTTTATGCTGATGGACAATGTTTTAATTCCAACTATTGCGGGGGGGGGGGGGGGGAAGGGGTTCCAGTCAATTAATCTGACAAACTCTGTTTGAAAAACAGAAAAAAGTATAAAAAAAAAAAAAATCAAAGAAAAAAAAAGATATTAAATAAGGTATTGTAGAGGAGTTTGGATAGCCTAGCTAAGCCTAAACATATCTGCCCTGGGATAGCAGGTCTGTACCTTTAACATGACATCCACACTGAGCCAGATTGTATAGTATGAGACAGTGACCCAGCTGGGGAAAGATATTATCTGCAGCCGTTAATCATGTAAGGTTCACCTATGTTGCACAGTGAATCACATTAAAACAAACTAATCAAGTGTGATTAATAGCATTTAGAGTTGATTCAATATTGAAGCGTATTTTATGCAAAACCATTGAGAGTTTCTATTAAACAGGAACTTAATCAGCATAGTGGCCATTTAAATAGCTGTTTTTGAAATAAGGACAAGGCCAGGGGCTGAAATACGGAGGAGGGGGGTAGGGCGTCAACGACCAGATATGGCCTTAGACATTCTGCCTTAATTAATGTAGCTTTAAAATAAAACCTTATCATGGGGGTAAATGTATCATCTATTTCTGAGGGACCAGGACACATTCTGGTGCAGGTGGTCCATCAGAAGCTGAGGACATTAGCTTCTGCTCCCTTTTGTCCTGCTCTATGTCTTCCCCTAGAGACTAGCCAATGGGTGCATTGTTGTGTGAAAATAAGACTATGCTGGAGGTTTTATTAAATAGTATTTCATTTTTTTATTTAGCTAGCACTATTTAATGTATTACCATAGTATAGTATGTACAGTACAATGTGCTATATATGTGACCAGTAGAGTACAGCTTGTCCATAAAGTTGCAGTGATTTTTCTGTCTATATCATACACACATCTAAATCCAATTTGCCTTTATTTTATTTGTGTCCCTTTGTGACTTCCTTTGAAATCTAGTTGTAATTTTTTATTACAATTTATTTAATATTATTTATTGTATAAACTGCATATACCATCTAACTCATTGTTGTGGTGATGTATTATTATGAGGTCTGGTTCTTCATCTTGTATTACAGCTATTCTAAAAACTTGTTAAATCAGTATTTAGAGCACAAATTTAACATTTTAATACGTTTCGCGCAAAAGGAGTAATTGGGCACTATTGCGTTTTGGCTTCTGATTTTAACACTATGTTGAGGTTTGAGCAGAAGTCTACAGGGAACCTAAGCAACCGCCACTTTTCTACTGCACATTAAATCATCTGAATAGTCAAAGTCTTAATGTTTGACTGAAATTGACAAATAATAAAGATGCAAGGGGGTTATGTGATCAAGTGACTAAGTAAAAATCAATATTGCCATGAGAAGGCCCTCCACTGTGGCAACTGCTCTGGATACAGTAGAGAGATTTTGATTAATATACTAGAAGTGAAATCTAAAGCGAATATATAAACAACAGTGACAGCTGTTGGGATGTGCCTGCTTGTGGTAGGGGGCACAAATCAAATGTGAGACCCTTTGTCTGCCAGTGATTGGTTCCATCCTCAAGGAGGAGGATCATTTAATATGGGGTTTATCTGTTGACTAGGAAATACAAACCCTGTCTTTGCTAAAAAAATAAAATAAAAAATAAAATAAAAAACACAAACGTTAGACGTCTAATTTTAAACATAAACCCAAGTAATACCGTACTAATAATGATGCTGATTATCATTCTTAATAACAGTTTCAATATTTAATTCATGACTTATTAATATGAATTCAGTAGTTCTTTTTTTTCATTTAAAGATTCCCTAAAAAAATTATAATCTGCCTGGAGACATTAAGTAATTCAGGATAATGTGAATTCTTAGAATGGTACACATAATAAATGCTATAATATGGGGACTTGTTTATATAGTGGACACCAAACTGAAATAATGTAATTAGTGCAGTGCCTCGCCCTCAATGCCCATTATAATTACTACCAAGGAAACATTAGCCACTCCAAAATGCCTATTCTTCATACAGAACTACCAAATCCTTCCTAAACTTATAGATACACATTTTTTTCATTCAATGAGACACAATGTACAAAACCTGTACTTACTACAGCCAGGCTAAAATTTCTAGTAGAGATCCCCTTTAGCTCTCTGTAAACAAGAAAGCCCCTCTTTCATTTATATATATATATATATATATATATATATATATATACATATATATATATATATATATATATATATATATATATATTACACAAATTGGAATTACATAAATATGGCATTGACCATACAATGTATATTCAAACATACATATATATCCTGTTCACTATATATATATATATATATATATATATATATATATATATATATATATATATATACATATATATTACATATATATGTATATGTATGTAACATTGTATGGTCAGTTACATCGTTATGTAATTCCAATTTGTGGAACATATATATATATATATATATATATATATATAGAGTGAACAGGTATATACATTGTATGGGTCATTTCCACCGTTATGTAGTTCCAATTTGTGGAATAGCTTAATTACCTACCTGGAATAAAATCAGGAGTATATACTATACCATACTTAGTTCTGGAATAATAATATAATAATTAACTAATAATAATAATTAAATAATTGAATCACTATTTATATATACACATACATGTGTGTGTGTGTGTGTGTATATATATATATATATATATATATATATATATATATATATATATATTATAATATTTAATAATAAGGAGGCTATAGACTCATTTTTTTCAAAAATGCAGTATTTCCAGATAAAAGAAATACACAACTTAGATACACATTTAAAAGAGAACAATGTGCAGCAATATCTCTGTCTGTCTATCTATGCAGTATAGAAACATTGTAGATAGTTAGCAATGTGCAGAATGAAGCCCATGAATACAAAGGAGGGGGCTCTTCATGTGCCACTGAGCAAGAGGCAGTAAATGTTGATGTATCTCTTTCTAATAAAGCATACCAGGGTTTCCCCTCTGTGTATAATACACCCCCTTCCCACAGTGATACCTACCCTAAACACTGCATTATTTGCACCTTCCCTTCACTATACAGGGATATCAGACACTTCTATGCTCCCTTTTCACAAGTTCACTTGGGTTGTGCCTATGCCAAGTGCAGCTATTGTTGGGTGGGTATCAGGGAATTTGTTCAGCTTAATTGATTATATCAGTTGTATATGACACTATAAAATCCCAGTAGTTTAACACTAACCTGCATTACAATCTGACATGAGGCAATAGCCATGTGTTTCCACTATTTAATATGGAAGTTGGCTGCTGGTGGCCCGTAATATTGTTATAGTATTATATGTGTTATTTTATAGGACTGGTTGAATTTAGTTTAATACCAAAATAATACTACAATTGTTCTAATAATTTCTCCTTTGTTAAGATTGAAATGTACATATTTATATATTATTTATTTATTTCTCTTTTTTTTTTTTACCAACCTAGAGGAAATTACAAGTATTGATCTGCTTTCATTTCAGAGTGATGTCAGCAAGGTTTGCAAGACAACAAGGCCATGGAAATAAAAGGCGCTGCGATCACTGGATGTGCCGCTTGAGTGATTCTCTAGTCTGGCATTCCGGCCACGGACACTGAACACAACTTCTGCCGTTCTTCCTGTGGCTACAGCATGCACACGGCCGCATCAGGGGAAGGAGACGTATATACACGTGTACCACATGTACCACACATCACTGAGCCGGCTGGCTACATCGGAAACTAGGAAGGCTCAGGCTCACTAGTGCACCATATATATATATATATATGTATATATATATATATATATATATATATATATATATATATATATATATATATATATATATATATATATGAACGGATTTAATATCCCTCTCATACTGGAATCGGGTTTTCTTGCTCACGACTCCATTAAAATAAAAAATGAATACAATTCTAAGTAGAGTCTCAACCTGAGTGTTAAACAAGAAAGGGGGAACTATTTAATTATAGAATTTAATATTAGGCACCATTAGGACGAACTAACTGATCACACATGAATGTCTGTGTGTACATATATACAGTACATGGCATGTATGTGTGTTTTTATATATATAGAGATAATTTTATATATATATATATATTTACACATATGCTGTATATATTCAGTATGTATATATATATATATATATATATATGCATATATATACACACACATATGTGTGTGCACTGTGTACATAGTCAGCATGTGTACATATATACAGTATATGGCGTATGCATGTCTGAGTGTATATAGTGTGTGTGTGTGTGTGTGTGTGTGTGTGTGTGTGAATATATATATATATATTATCGTGTGTGTGTGTGTGTGTGTGTGTGTATGAATACATATATATAGTATGTAGTATTCTAAAGTGTGATATATATGTATATAATGTGTGTGTGTGTGTGTGTGTGTGTGTGTGTGCGCGTGTGTGCGTGTATAGATAGATAGTTAATCAACAGTTAGATATATAGATAAACAGATACATAGATAGAGTCTATGTGTAGATAGATAGATGATCAATGGTTAGGTAGATAGACAGATGGATAGATAGATGATCGATAGGTAGATAGATAGATAGATAGCTACATTATAGATAGATAGATAGCTACATTATAGATAGATAGATAGCTACATTATAGATAGATAGATAAATAGATAGATAGATAGATAGATAGATAGATAAATAGTGTATGTGTAGACAGTGTATGTGTCGATAGATAGATGATAGATAGATACATTATAGATACATTATAGATAGATAGATAAATAGATAGATAGATAGATAGATAGATAGATAGATAGATAGATAAATAGTGTATGTGTAGACAGTGTATGTGTCGATAGATAGATGATAGATAGATACATTATAGATACATTATAGATAGATAGATATCCCACATTATAGATAGAGGGATAGATAGAGGGATAGATAGATAGATAGATAGATAGATAGATAGATAGATAGATAGATAGATAGATAGTGTATGTGTCGATAGATAGATGATAGATAGATGATAGATAGATAGATAGATACATTATAGATACATTATAGATAGAGGGATAGATAGATAGATAGATAGATAGATAGATAGATAGAGGGATAGATAGATAAATAGATAGATAGTGTATGTGTCGATAGATAGATGATAGATAGATACATTATAGATAGAGGTTTATATAAAATGCTGCACACAAAAAATATATATTAGTTCTGAGCTTTTAAAGGCCAGCTTATGATCATGTACATGGCTAAATCCCTTTCTAAACATGTGCACATGGTTTTCTTAACCCCTTCTTCGCTGGTACCGGAGACTTTCCATCAGTAGAACACTTCTGGCAATGCGGAGTCCCCTTCCATGGGCGGCACCACGCTGGAGATAGGGCTCGGTGACACAGAGGCGGGTGGGATAGTAATCGGCAATTGTTGCCAGTGGATAAATACAACCAGATACTTCCACTCCCCATCCACACAAAGGTGCTGTTGGAAGCTGACAATAGTTATAGGCGCCTGCCACATATTAAGTGTAACATAATTAATGAATATGAATGAATAATATAATATTTGTTTATATAAAATATTAGTGCTTAAAATGTAATTATTTACACATTTAGAATATAACGTTCCTGTCCCTGAGATCTGTAGCTCTGGGCCTGTACCATCTGACAAGTGTTACCCTGGGCAGGTGGGTTAAATGTGGCACTGCCAGCACGGCGGGTAAGTGAACGAGCAGCCTACTTACTATGCATTGCTGCAAACGGGTCGTGCTTACAGTGTATTTCCATGGAGGCGATCCAGGGGTGAAAGGGCGAGTGCCTGGTGTCTGCAGTGATCTCCTTCCTAATATTCTTAGATGTATGTTGGATCCAGTACAGTGGTCGGATCCACTACAATACTAGGTCCAGTACAATGCACAGATCCAGTACAATGCTCAGGTCCAGTACAGTGCTGAGATCCAGTACAATGCTCAGGTCCAGTACAGTGCTGAGATCCAGTACAATGCTCAGTTCCAGTACAATGTCAGGTCCAGTACAATGCTCAGTTCCAGTACAATGTCAAGTCCCAGATGCAGGCTGCACGGTGGTAACTCCTCAGGTGCTGAATCCAGCAGGGCTGGGCACTCACTTCGTAGCTGTCCCTCACAGCTCAAACTGGAAAG